>NW_023396957.1:0-84763 GCF_011125445.2 Fundulus heteroclitus
TTCTTGCTCTGTTCTGTTCACGTACATTCACGTCCCCCCGACGGAGCAACTTCGTTTTTTAATTAAAGAGGACGTTCCACTTTCTCTGTGACTACTCCTGACTACTCCGTCGTTCGCGGTTAAAATAGGGAAGTCCAATTTTCTGCTCCATTCCGTCCGGTCTGGTGAAGCTCCACAATTTACATCATAGCAAACAGGAAGAAGAACGTCACCAACCTCTGGTTTGTCCAAGTTAAATGGCATATAGGGAGATTGTTAACCACAAAATACATTTTCTTTAATATTCACAATAAAATGAACACTTTTATTTAAATATCGGATGCGATCCACTCTTTTTGCACCAAACAAGGAAGCAGGCATTCTGCTTGTAATGACAATGATCACACATGCTCTCCTCGGGCTCCAAGGAACTTTGAAGCGGAGCTGTATGGAGTAACCGCGGATGTAGTAGGCTTTGCTTTTCACGGACTCGTGGAAGCGTCTGGAACAGATTGGACAAATATGGGAGCGGAGGATGTGGACCTACGGGGTAAATCTCTGCAGAGTGCAGCCAATCAGAACTGAGGAAATCTCTTACCTGAGCCGAGTTATGTGTCTAAAGGCCTTTTTTTTAAAGACAAACAGCAAACCTGGACGATGGAGATCTGTTCATTGTTTCTCCAAACAAACAAAAACAAACCAAACAAATACATTTTATGAAATAGTACAAGAAAATCTAGCTATTCCCTTTACATTGAGAGAAAATGTTGCTCTTGAAAATACTTAAAATAATGCAAACTAAAACCAATTCATGAAATTTATGTCATTACTGCAGATGTACAGTTTGCTGCCCTCATATGGACGTGTATGTAAAAAATACATCTAAAAAAACTGCTTATATTAATCTCACACTTAAAATGAAAGAAAAATAAAAAACAGGATCTTTTAAAGATTTAGTTGTGATGGCTCCTCAAACTCACTGATTAGTATCATCCTCCCCGCTGATACCTCTCAGTGAATGTGAGTAATGATCATCTGAAGACGAGTAATAATCTAAATTACTGTCTGCTAACACAAACTCATAACTACAGCCAGTATTGTGCTGCTGCGGTGATTAGAATAAGAATTTCCTTATCACCGTTGTGATTTAGGGCCTCAGGTCTACTCAGGGTCTTCATCCTCTCATCTGTTTCTCAGTGTTTGACAGCTCGGATGGTCTGAGGCTCTCTCCGAATCTCAGGAGAGACCGGTCTCCCTCGCGCAGAAGTCCTTCACCTTTCGAACTGAATCGAGAAAGAAGTAGCGTCAGCTCCTGCCCAGAAATGGTGGGGCCGACGGTGAGTGGAAGTTTGAGCTTTGGTTGAAGTCACAGCCCTGGACCGCTCTGGGTAACGTGCTGGATTGTTCTTTTGCAGACAAACAAGGCAACCAAGAAGAGCCCTACAAAAGGTACGGCTCTTACCTCTTATTTTTTGGATTATACAGCGCCTTGAAAAAGTATTCTCACCCTTTGAAGCACATGCATGTAGACTAAAGCTTCCAGTTTCAAATTATATTCTACATTTTGGTATGAATGAAGTCTTAATGGAGTATATTGAAGTTTGTGATTGTAATGTGACAAAATGTAAGCAACTCTACCAATAATGGTAAAATATTGATTTATTCTTACAAAAATCAAAAATAAATTAGTAATATTAAAACTACAAAATTAGATCCTAAGGCTGTTATTTATTTATTTATACATTTATTTATTTCATTATTGAATAGAGTGCTGGAGCTGTATCATGGCCGGATAAATCGTCATTAAATAAATAAATAAACGGTTGAATTTACTCATCCCTGCTGTTTTCGTTCGTGTGGTGCTTTCCCAGGAAAGTCGACAGCTTTGAGCCGGCGCCGCGTGTCCTGCCGGGAGTTGGCTCAGCCCGACTGCGATGGCTGGCTCTGGAAGAAGAGGAAGGAGAGCAGCGTCTTCATCACCCAAAAGTGGCAGCGCTTCTGGTTTGTTCTCAAAGGACCCAAGCTTTACTGGTTCAGCACACAACAGGTAGGGGGGGGAAACTCATTTAGTTACTTTTGAACTTAATTCTTTATCTGTTTCTTTAATATCTACGTGTTTAAGATTCTTGTTATGTTGAATTTACTCAGGTTTTATTTTATTTTGCTCTTGTTTGCTTCAGGATGAAAAGGCCGAGGGTCTTCTCAATATAGCCAGCTACACCTTAGAGAGTGCTGGAGAGCACAAGAGAAAAAAGTGAGTTTTCTTCAATGATGGCTCATGTACAGTAGCAACATTTTCCTTTGAAGCTGGAGGATTTTATTGTCTTTACACAATTATAAATATCTGGTGCCAGAATGAAATGTTATAAATATAAAACTTTCATAGTGAACTAAGTAAAAATGTCTGTTATAAGTAGAACTGTAAATTTAAATCACCTTATAGAGGGTCCAGGTGTGCGCCTCCATTGTCGTGTTTCATGTTTCTCTGACCCTCATCCCTCCATCTTTGTTCTCCAGTGTTTTCCAAATGACCCATCCGAAATTTATGAACTTCTTCTTCGCTGCTGAGACTACCAGCGACCTGACCAAGTAAGCCAGAAACTTAACACCCTACGTGACATTTTTTCAAAAGGTTTACCTTCATTGATAGGCTAATGTCAATAAGTAAGAGCACTGGGCGTTTTTGATGCATCCGCTCCATAAAATGATAGTATTCTGACAGAAAGGCTTTTGATTACATTGTTGTTGTTTTGTTGGGTGTTGGTGCACACTGCCCCCTGCTGTTGGGCTTGTAAGATTCTCTTTCTCTGGTCAAAACATTTTATTTATGGCTCGATATATGCAGTGTTATAACCATAAACAGCCCTGGAACAATTTTCTTCACATCTACATGTACAGCACCTTGCAAAATTATGAATGGCCCTTGATCTTGGCTCATTTTCTAACGTTACAATCAGTATTTTCAATGCATTTCATTGGGATTTTTATTTTTTTTTTTGTCTTAGTCAATTACCTATACCAAGTAGCTCATAACCATGAGGTTAAAGGGAAATAATACATTTTTTTCAGCATTTGCACAGCTGTAAATCAAAAAAGTGTCCCGTGCATTTCAGTCGTAGCAAATAGTTGCCCTGTCAACACATTCTCCCACCTAGGCGTTACCAAGCCTTCTCTGATTGATGCTCTCCTAGTCAGAACTGTCATTTAGGAGGACAGTCATGCCTTTGTTGCAGTTTTCCTCTTTCCATTTACAGATGATGAATTGAACAGAGCTCCCTGAGGTGTTCAAATCTTGGGGTATTGTTTTAGGACCTAATCCTAGGCAGAGTGGTCGTCTTGTAATCGGAAGGGTTTCGGTTTTGATCCCAGCTCCCTCCTGTCACATGATGTGCCCCTGGGCAAGGCACGTAACCCCAAGTTTCCAACTGATCTACATATGGGTGTATGAATGTGTCTGCCATTGGTTGAATATGTCAGAATGACTAGAAAAGGACTATCGAGATTCAATCTATTCACTATTCTTACTTTAAACGTAGGGCCAGACGATATTTCAATAACAATATATATATATCGATCGATAGACGTTTATCGATGATCAATAAAAAGATCAATAGACTAACAGTTTTCCTTCCTTTTGCACTCTAGCCATAATATTACAGTCATTACATCCTCCCAACCATCACAACGCAGACCCAGGAACACCAAGCTCCGCCCCTTCAAAATAGTTCAGAGAGCACATGTTATTTTTTTCTTTTTTTAAAAAACTTGCAGTTTTGGTAAAAAGTTGGTTGAATAATGGATTGAGTTTGAATTCAGTGTTTGTATATTCTGTATCTAAAGATAGTTCGCTAAGCAGCAGCATAAAATGTTCACGGCTGCACTTAAATATATGTTTTGAATTTGTTGATAATTATCAATCAATATGATTTCTATTTTATCGATATGCTTGTTTCTCTATATCGCCCAGCCCTATTTAAACGCCTCCCTGCCCTGGCTGCTGTGTTCCTTGGTCTTCATGATGCTGTTTTGTCTGTAAATGTTCCCTAAAAAACCTCTGAAGGCTGCAATTCTAAAGACTGCAGTGGCTTTTATTTAAGGATGCCAGAGTAAATGGGACTGGGATACAAACGCGTGCACGCTTTTCAGATTTCTAGTTGTTCATGTGTCTGAAACCATGCTTATATTCCATCCACATCACAATTACTTAAATCTGGTGTTAGTCCATCACCTGAAATCCTAATAAAATACAATCATGTTTGCAATTTAAATATGACAATGTGAAAATATTCAGGTGGCAGGAAACGTGTTTTCCAAGGCCTTGTAACTCCTGTTACAATGATGTTTGTTTCTCTTCAGGTGGATAAACAGCCTGATACAACCATACGAAAGTACAAGAAGATCCAGAATGGTCCAGATAGTGAGAAGGTGGGACAGCAGTTTTATCATACTTATTTTTCCGTTTCTCTTATCCTCCGCTTTCTGAATATTTGTGATTTGCGGCTGTAATGCACGTCGAGGCCGCCTCGTCAACACCAGCGGGGGCAGAAAAACATAAACGACGGCCTCCTGTTCCATCATCATGTTTCTGAATTAGCAAATGTTAACCGTTCACTGCGAATGGAGCCTAATTGCTGTTGCCATGATTGCCACGCAGCCATTTAATTACAATAATGGGAACGCGGCGCACATGTAAGGTAATGTCATTTTTTCAACGCCCTTGTGCATGTTTTCACAGAGTGTTACAGCGAAACGGAATCAGAGAGCGAATCGTCGCCTTCATCTCGCAGGAAAAACAAGGTCGGCACGATTAAAACGAGTCAAAGCGGCAACAAAAAATGTGTTTCAAGCTGAGCGTGATGTGTCTTTGTCTCTGTGTGCAGCAAAAGTGCTATCTAACACGCTGCCTCGACCCAAGAACAAAGCAGTCAGGGCGCCATTACCGACTCCTTCAACAGAGGGCAGCAAAGGTACGAGTATGCCTTAGAAGTCTGCCTACCTGAACTCTTCTCACTACTGCAAATGCAAAAGTTAGACGTTTTCATGCCACATTTTAGCTTCCCTTAATTTACTCATCAAATATTTTTTCAATTCAATTCAATTTTACTTATATAGCGCTAATTCATGAAACATGTCATCTGGAGGCACTTTACCAAGTCAAATTCAATCATATTATATAGATTGGTCAAAAATGTCCTATATAAGGAAACCAGTTGATTGCTTCAAAGTCTCGACAAGCAGCATTCACTCCTTCTGAAAGAGCGTAGAGCTACAGTGAGAGTCGTCTGCATTGTTGATGGCTTTGCAGCAATCCCTCATACTGAGCAAGCATGAAGCGACAGTGGAAAGAAAAACTCCCCATTAACGGGAAGGAGAACCTCCAGCAGAACCAGAACCGGGCTCAGTATGAACGGTCATCTGCCTCGACCGACTGGGGTTACAGAAGACAGAGCAGAGACACAACAAGAGAGACAAAAAAGCACAGAAGCACACATTGATCCAGTAATCTGTTCTACATTAGATGGAAGTAGCAGGTGATCTGTCTTCATTGGAATGATGTCACAGCTAACAGAACATCAGACCAGGTGTACCTACTATGAAGAAAAAGAGAGAGAGCAAAAAGTTAAAAGCTGAAATGACAACAGTCATTTCAATGCAATGCAAAACTGGAGAACAGTAGAATATTTCCACCTTACCAGCTGCCGTCAAATGTGTGATTCACAGCAAATCAACGGGAATAACGTTAACAACGCTCCCCGCGTCCTCCACCTTTAACCTTTATTCTGTCTTTTAAGACGGCGGCACCGTCGACGAGATGGGACAGATGTTCAACAACCTGAAGGAGGGAGGCGTCTCTCTGATCGGCCACGAGCAGCCGTTCACGCAGGACCACTTCAGGAGGTCCTTCATCCGCCGCAACAAGAACCCGGTCATCAACGAGAAGGTGCACACGCTGCGAGCCCTGCAGAGCACGCTGAAGGTGAGCGAGGACAGCCACTCGAGTTGCAGAGTGCCTAGGACAGGGGTCTGCAACCGTTACAATCCAAAGAGCTGTTTTTGTCCTCAGTCCTGTTAAATAAAAGCTGTTCGGAGCCAAAAAGACAACTTCTATTTTTTAATTAAACTCCACTGGAGAATATATGTTGTCATTTTTGAAGAACCGATTGCCTTATTTCTATTTTTTAGAGTTGAAAGTGAACAAAAACAAGACATTTGCAAAAACAGGATGGAAACATTTGCTTCATGTTTGTGAAAAAAAACTCGCTAACAAGAGCAGACAGCTTCCAACCCAGTGAGCTATATAATACACTGGAGTGCTAATCACCGTCTGTTAGAACGAGTCGCTTTGAAGCCACCAGCCGCCATATTGGTACTCCCTATTTCCCCCCAGTAACTAGGGAATATGTGCGCTACAGCATCGAATAACGAGGATTTTCTCATGTTCTGGAGGGGCTTAAGAGCATTAAAATGTCAAATGCCATATACTTTTATGTTTTGTTTCTAAAAATATCAAGTACTGAGAAAGTCATGTGCTGAAATATTTTGCATTTTATTCATTTAAATATATATGTTTAACATTTATAAATATATAAATAACAATATACAAAAACATATATTTACACATGTGTATACATATATATACATATATACATATACACATACTTATATATACATATATATATATTTAATATGAATAACATGTGAAATATTTCAGCACCTAATTTCCTAGTAGTTGATAGTGTTAGTACATCCACTGACTGTAGAATTATCTATGAAACGTTTTCACACAGCCAGAAAACTGCTTGTTGTTGCAACCAAATCCTGTGGATTCTGTGAGAGTAGGGAGTAGCAAGATGGCGGCCAGTGACTTCAGTTTTTCGGCAAAATCAGCACTCCAGTGTATAATATAGCTAAGTGTTCCAACCCAGTGACAAGAGAAGATCTAAATAAATACCGCAGATGTTTTTAGTTTCATTCTGTCGTGAAAATATAACGCAGTTATTCCACGAAGACACTGAACAGCTAAAGCCTGCATGTTTTATTATATAAATGTTTAGCAGCATTAGTTGGTGCTTTAACATTGTGAGCCAAAGTTATTAAGTGCCGTTGTGGAGGATCCAGGTTGCAGACCCCTGGGCCAGGAGCAAGTTGTCCGCTCCATGTTGGAACTCGGAGGATTAGGATATCCACCAGAGGTGTTGGTGATCAGAACATGTTTGCACTCTGAAGATAAAAAGCTGCTCTCCTGTGCAGGCAAAAGAAGCCGAGCTGCTGCAGATCAACAAGGTCCTGAACGACTCCGAGCTGACCGCCTCAAAGTACCGGCAGTGGCGGGAGAACAACGAGGACCTGGTCCTGGAGATCGAGAGGGCGGCCGCCCGCAAGGCCTCCGCGAGCGCCGAGGACGTCGCTGAGGTGCGGGAAGTCGCTGAGGTGCAGGACGCGCCGGCTGAGGAGGTCGCCCCGGAAACCGTTGCCGCGGAAACAGCCGCCGCAGAGACAGAAGGCGCGTACAGACTGAGCCTGAGCGACGGCGAGCAGCTCGTCGACGCAGAGACGTCCGACGTCTTCCTGGAGATCCCGCCGGACCCCGTAAGTTCGGATTCGAGTCCGACGCTGGACCTCTCTCTGGGGTCGCTGCAGGCCTCCATAGACAGACAGCTGCGCTTAAACGCAGCAGGCAGAGACTCGGACGATCACTACTTCTTCATTTAGGACTTAATGTTGGCGCTCTCGGACAAGAAGACGGAGTTTGCCTCGGAGCTGCGTGACAGAGGCGCATCTTAACGTGTCCTCTGAGGACATTTACCTGCAAAGATCACTTCATAATGCCTCTTAATCAAAAGCTGCGTCCCTTAGAGATGTTATCCTCTTCTTTTGTAAAAAAAAAAATAAATGCCAAGTGTTCAACACATATTTATGAAATCCTGAGCTACTGATTTAGATTTTACCTTGGACTGCTTTTAAAATTCAGTAAGAGTTTCTTTTTTAGGTCATCCCTTTGTAATATGTTGTATATTTACCCATAATTACAGTTTCTATTGCTCTATTCTCTGCACCTTAATAAAGGTATAGCTGAAAAGTGTTTTATTGAACCTTTCCAGCTGGTTTGCTGCTGGTGGTCAAAGCTTTTTAGCTCCTTTCTCTCTGCTTTATTTCACCTTTTCTGTGCGCTTGCTTATGAATCCTTCATTTGCTGGAACCGAAGGTGTCTGCACCTGCTCTGTATGGGGCAGCAAAGGCTTCACCATGCTGGTGAATTTAGATCTGATATACACAAGTGCATCTCGATACATACAAAAGCCAACCAAAAGATTTTTTTAATTTAGTAATTTAAATGTAAACAAATATATATATACATATATAGATAGCTATCATCTACATAAATTAAATTCAGAGTGATTTCAGGGGTTAATTTCTGTTCATTGGATTATTATGGTTTTTAGCTAGAGAGAAACCATAATTCAGTATCTGATCAAATTGGAATAATACAAAGGATCAATAAAAAAAGGACTTTGGACTTGATAAATCTGGGCGGACGATCATCACGAACTCTGGAGAGTTCACGCTGAATCCCATTTGGAGTCTCTGTCTGTCTCGTCTTCCTCCAAAGATTAGGACAGATCTCCAAATGAAATGCAACATTTACTAAGCAGCAGTCTAGTCGTATTTATTCCCAGCCCAGGTGAGACGCTTTGTTTAGGAGTCGCTTAACCAAGCAACTTTAGAGCTGTAAATGTCCTCAGTCTCTCTCAGACTCTTGAAAATATTCTCCAGCTTGTAGTTATCCCTTTCATCTGTGCAACTCTGCTTCCTTTCACTTAGCTTTACATTTGTTCGCTTGAGTCAGCATTTTGTGAACAACCTCCTGAAAATGGACATTTTATCAGTTATTGTGGGACGTATCTATGTTGTATTTAAAGGTAAATTTGAATTATTGAAAGAAAAATTATGCTTATATTCCATTTAATGAAGATGCTCAGAACAGTATAACTGAAAATCACTTGTAAAATAAGTTTTTCTACATGGTTGTTTATTCAGCTTTCATTACTTTTGATGAGCGCTCCTAGATCTGTCGTCTGAAAGTCCGCTCACTCAACAAAAATTCAATATTTGTAATTTCCTTCTCACTCTATCATGAGCAGAACCAGCCTGGCCAGCCAGACTGATTTACGGCCCGTTTAAGTTAGTCTGGATGGCCAGGCTAGACCAGAACACTAATTACTGTCATATCAATAAGATGCATATTCTATATTGGCTTCAAATCTAAAACATTGACTGAATATTGACTCTTATCCATTTGCTTCATTTCTACAGCCCTCGTTAAAAGAATGTTCATAATTTTGCACATAGTGTTTTTCACACCTGTTTTATTTTTTGCAATACTCACACCTACAGTGTACTGTGTATATTGTCACTTCTGTGAAGACGTGTGCTTGCAGCAGCATCATTTTACACTGAAAATGTCAGAGAAATCCAGCCTTTAATTTAAGTCTAGGAGAAAGTCTCATGTTAGAAAAAGAACATTTTTATCTCATCAACAGTGTGACGCTTATTGCCTTGCCCAACAATCCCTATAAAATTAGCTTAAAGCGGAGCGTCCAGTCACGCTTTTAATTTTAACTTTCGTTTCCTGGGGTCTAAATAGGATGTGACACAAATTAGTTAAGCCCAAAATTATTCAGATGTCGATTTTAAATTATTTTCATTCAATCAAGAAGGTGTGATAAAAAAATTAGACACTCATCTTTCACAAGGTGATAGATAATGGCAAAAAATACAGTTTGAAAATGATTATCTGTTTTTGTTTTGGATTTATGAATGATTTTTATTAGCTAACCAGGCCAGCCAGATTGATAATGTGTAGCAGTCTACGTCCTGCTCTTTATCAATCTGGTTCTGCTTCCTTCAAATGCGTTTGATGAAAGAAGGGACATTTGACCGAACTTTCAGAGCTGATTGGTTGAAGCGACACCAAGTGCCCGCCTACCAAAGGTTGGTTTTATCCAATCACGGTACCAGATGAAAATGTACGCTGCAGGCACCATGAGAAACCCTAACATGAGCAAAACACTTCTTGCTGTTCTTCTTTCAAAGATGAAAATGTGGATTCTTACCAAACAGACGTGATAGCAGCAGCTACGCGTGCGTCTTCCTGCGCTGCAGTGTTTGTGTTGGTTCTGCACCTCTTGCTGTCGTCACACCTGGTATGTCCCGCCTCAAACCATGATACTGCAACGTGATTGGCCAGAACTGTTTTTGGTTCGGCCCCAAACGATTGAGACAGGAGGGGGACAAGTTGGATTTTTGTGTAATTGTGAGAATTCAGCTAGCAGGCAAGGTTATTTATCAGCAGTACAGTGATTAAACCTTCTTATAATTGCAGAGTAACTCTTTGCATGTACGTATCTGTTGGTGGTTTAATGATTTACCTTTTGTGATGAGCACCAAGCCTTTAAAGTGTAAAGGTCTCCTTATCTTCTAGTGGATTTATTTGCCTCCATCCACAGATTCTCTCAGTTCCTGGACTCCAGAGCTTTAAATGGCTCTTTAGACCTTCACCATGGCTCTTAATAACTGTGACTAAAAACTATATAGATATAAAAATATATGTTTTTAAATATAGATATTACAACAAATGTAGGTCTTTTTAGTTTTTTCCCATTAGTTTGGAAACCATGTGGTTTATAATTTTTTCCACAAATATCAGCATCAGAAAATGCATCCATGTTCTTTTTTGCAAAAGATTTGTTAAAATCTAAAAACAGAAATAAAATGGTGGTTCTTAGAAACAAATTTGTACATGCTAGTACATACTTAAATATAAAGTTTTCTTATTTTTAAAAGGAAACATTACTGTAGTTGAGTTTTACTTAGCTTGGACCCCTGGGCGAGTCCAAGGTTACGTCCGGTGAGAAGAAACATGTCAAAATTAAAAGATTACGTTATACCTAAATCTGCATGAATATGTTTGGGTTCAACCTCAAAGATCGCTGCTGGGTTCAAAAAGTCTCCACGCTCTTTGTTTTGTTGTGTTCTGTGATAAAAGACATTAGAAAAAAGCTTTTAAGCATCATTTTAAATGTTAACCTTTGGGCTTCTACCCAAAATAAAATAAAAACCATAAATCTATCAGTCGGCCATCAGATGCTACCTACATGACAGTTTTTTAAGAGGAGGTGGTCCAGGAAAAGGCCTTTTCAGTCCTACAAACACAAATCTTTAACTAGAACTGTGGGCTTCGGTGAGCTTTTCAGCACCACACAGTCCAGGTCTGCCTGGTGGACAGCTTTAAAGTGCAGCACATAATAGACTCTGAAATATAAGTACATTTTAATTAGTCCTGATGGTGGCCTCTACCAGAAATCTGAGACAAAACTCAGACAAACAAAAAAAAACTGTGGTTTGGACTGAAAAGAAGAAAGCAGCAGAGAATCCACGTCTGAATCATAAAAAAAGAAATTGTTTCAAGAGGAAAGTCATAGCAGAAGACTCCTACTAGTAAGTATTGACATCAGGGGTGCAGATAGGTTTGCCCCCAGTTTACTATTGAAAGAAACTATTTGTTTTAGCCTGAAATCTTTACCCCACTGAATAAATGCATGATATTAAAGTTTGAATTCTTCTGGGTCTCTCAGAGTGACATTATGGGTCTGCAACAAAAGCCTCAGCACTTCATTAGAAAAGTATTATGAATCTGCATGTTTTGAGACGTGTTTTGCTGTTTGTCCATCGCTGATTGTCAGATAAACTGTTTAATCACCTTGGTATCAACATTCATATGCTGTGCAGTCACATCTGGAATCCTCAAACCTGATAAATCCCTCCGGACGTCGTCTGCACAGCAGCATCGGCGCTTCGCCTCGGCTGAGAAACTACATTCCTTCAAAGGTCCTAAACAGACTCTGGATGGACGTCGGTAGCAAAGTAGGGCAACTCAAGATCAATCCCAGCATATCTACATACATTTGTTTGAGTATATAATAAATTATGCAGGTTCATCTTACTACTATTGAAAATGGAGTCATGTTACATTTCAAGTGTTTTATTCCTGTTTATTTAACTGATTATGTCTAACAGCTCAATAAATCACAAATTTAATTACCTATGATGTTAGATAAAAGGTATTTTTTGCACATAGATATCCCGAATACCCCAGAAACATCAAACAGTATTTGCTTTTGGTGTAATTCAAATGTTTTATTCAACACACGGTTTACAAACGGAGAGGAACACGACTAAAACAATCTTGGTACACAACTTTAATATTCTCGCTGATCACCTCACGGTGACACTGGCACACATGGCACCCTCATTAAACTGACATTTCAAATAACATTTAAAGAGTCACACAGTACATCAGTGAATTTGTGTCCAATTTGGTCCTAATGAACAACACCAGAAAGTACGCAGAAAATCCAGCGTCTGAGTCCGTTCTCAGTTAGTGTCGCAAAGCGTCATCTAAAAAGCGCTAACTGTTCTTATAAATACCTCACATGGTCACAGTCTTGTTCTGACTCAAGCTATTTTACAAAAAGCTTCACAAATCTATATTTATCAAAGCACATTTTTCACTATAACTACAGCCAACATTGTACCGATAGGAGTTTCTCTGGTCTCCAATATTAACCAGATTTAGGTGACCGATCTTTTCGAGCTGTTGCAAGAAAATTCTTCTTCCCAGAAGCCATTAGTCAGATTTGGGCTTTTATGATATGCATTTATGGTTATGTTGTGTTTTTGAGTGTCTTTTGTGTGTGTTTTCGTGGGTTTACCCTTCTTGTAAAGCACTTTGTGATACATGTCTGTGAAAACGTGCTACGGAAATAACCTTTTACTTACTATACTTTACAGATTTCATTTTTGATTGTAATTTTTATGTCCTCCACAGGCAGATCTGTGTGCTGACGTGTGTCATCTCGTTAGATCACGCTCTAACAGCTGACTTCATAGACGTCCATGTCTGTCTTGCTTGTGATTTCGGGACACGAGTGGCACGCGGGGCAGACCGTTTGCTCCTGGCGGGACGGGCAGGTCGGGCATCTTGGCCGCTTGAAGCTGAACAGCAGCGCCGTGCCTCCCAGGACCTGCAAACAAGAACCCAGCCACCCAAAGTAGAGCGACCCAGCTGCGTTCAGGCTCAGCTGGGGGAACTTGGGGTTGTTGAGTCCTTGACTGGGATCCACCCCGAGTCGTCTGAGGTTGTGGGTGTACACCCCGAGTCCGGTCAGGCTCAGAAGGCCGGCGGTCACCACGAGGAGTCCACCTGAAGCGGCCACCCTCCTCAGAGGTAGGTCTGTCCAGCACCGGACCCCGATGCAAGCCAGAACAATGCCGATGCCGCACAGGAAGAGGGACGTGAGCACCAGGCCTTGCACCAGCCGAACCCGAGCGTCTCTTTGATACGGACCAGCCACGGGCCAGCACTGCTTCAGCTCCGGCTGCTCCACCTGCAGGCAGCTCTCCCACAGGCCGTCAGAGCGCAGCAGGAGCAGGGCCTCCACCGTCCCGGACCTGACGCCCAGCCCTTGGCCCTTCGCTCCGGATCGGAGAAGAGATCCCGTCCCTCCGATGTTCAGACGAGCCTGACCCTCCCGCCACTGAGGCGTGATGGCCGCGGTGAAGACCAGGACAAGCCCCAAAGGTGAAAAAACGATCCCCATCACCATGGAGGCTGGAGTTTGCATCATTTGTGCTAAAACGGATTTTCTCTGAAAAGTCTCGAGACGCGTAACTAACGAAGAAGTAGAGATTAAAGCAACACTGAACGTGCATGGAGAGTTTCCCCCAAAACCCAGAAAGCAGATGATCTGGCCGTCAACTCGGAGGGAAGCAGCTTGCTCGGCACGACTCCAGCAGAAATATGCGGATCCACGCTGGAAGAGAAAAACAGTCCAGTCATGATGATAAATCTACAGTTTAAACCAAACGTTTACATACACTGCATAAAAAATACCACAGTGTTTTGTAATTTTCTGACATAAAATCAAACCAAACTGTTTCCTGTTTTTTTGGGGGTCAGTTAGGAATGTGTTGTTTCATCCCTCCGACCCTGGAACGAAAAGACAGCCATGTTGCATTCTTAACATCTCTAATGAATTAATCAATGTCTTGATGATTATCTGATGGTTGACTGAATTTTGCATTGCAAAAAAAAAAATTAGGGTTGTTTTCAGAAGCCTCTGTCGCCCTCATAAAACCAGCGCAGATCGGTTTGATGCACACCTGAACCCGGTCGATTCAACCGAGTCACAAACAGCGAGATTCGATCTGACAGCCACAGGAGGCAGGAAAATAAATCATGCCGTTCACCGAGAAAGAGAAAGACTCAGGCTACCAAAGGAAAAAGGAATGAATGAAAGAAAGCAGGAGAAGAGAAAATCGAGGCGGAGGAAGCTGTTACTAACTAACAGGAAAACTGAGCCAGCGCACCAGCCTGAACTAAAACAGCTGTTGTATGAGAATAAAGGCAGCCTGAACATACATTAATTACTATAATAAACTCAGCAGCAACAAACTTACTGCAGACAGACATTTGACATTTGCATATCACGGATATCATCGTAAATCCGTGACGTGCAAATGTTTTGGCAACACTTTATTGAAATTTGAGCTCTTGTCCTTTGATCAATCGTAAACCAGTGTATTCTCAGAATTGTAAACATGCCACTGTCACCATGCTACCTAAAAAAGTAACCGAAACACACCTTAAAAACTGTCGCGTTAATGCCAAAAAAAAATCTGACATTACTTTACAGAGGGCTCAAATGAATTCGGTGAAGCAGAGGAGGTAAATATTCCACCTTTCAGGCTGTAGCGCTGACTGAACAAGGCAGAGTCTAATGATCAGTTGTTGGTGCATTTGAATGAGTCTTAATTATCTATGAGGATCATTCAATCTTGAAAAAGAGCTGCAGTGCGATCATTGCATAATTACCTGCTTTAATGCAATAACAACAAAGGAATCTTAGGGAGTGGCGTGTCTCAGACGGCGCCCAGCCCAAATGGGCTGAGTCAAATATTATCGCAGTAAGACAGTAACTCTTGTACGCTTGTACGCTTGTAGGCATATCCTTAAAATGTTTCGCTGTTTGCAGCAGCACTGCAAATCGGTAATTTACCAGCTCTGGCAAAGCAGTAGCAGTGGATCCCTCATCATCAGAGGTTTTTTTTAAACATCTGTAGGCCAACAGGGGCTTTTTTTAAAAAGAAAAGTGCATTAATATAGATGTGAGAGAAGTTAAATTCATTTAGGCAGTCATTTTAACATATTTTCAGTTATTTTAAATTTATTTTCTACAAATAAGAATAAAGATGAGTAAAGACTATTAGGGTTTTTCCTAATATAGAGATTAAATTCAGAGCTTAAGCTACTTTGCAACAGGTCTCGCCTTTGCTAAGGGCTGTTTGACACACTGCAAAGCTTTAACTTCCTGGTTGGAGGTGTTTTGGTAGTTCTTCACAAAGTTCTTTCATCATTCAATCTAGCATGAGCAGTGCACCGGTCCATAATGCAGTAAAACCCTCCCATACCATGATGCTGCCACTCCCGTACTTTATGGTTGTAATGATGTAATGCATGATTTCCCCTTTTTCCTCCAAATGTAACCATGTTCCCTGTGGCCAAACTCACTTCGCCTTTGATTTGATCAGGTTTCGGGACGGCTCTTCACAAAGTGAAGTGAGCCATACGTAAAGATGGATGTCTTTACGTATAAACACATCCATCCATTTCCCAACACGCTTATGCTGGTGCCTATCTCCATGTCAATGGGTGAGAGGTGGGGTTCACCCTGGACAAGTAGCCAGTCTATCGCAGGGCAACACAGAGACAAACAACCATTCTCACACATAAGGAGAATCTAGAGAGGCCAATTAACCTAACAGTCATGTTTTTGGACTGTGGGAGGAAGCCGTAGTACCCAGAGAGAACCCACGCATGCACAGGGAGAACCTGCAAACTCCATGCAGAAAGAGTTGAACCCAGGATCTTCTTGCTGCAAGGCAACAGTGCTATCCACTGCGGCACTGTGAAAGCCAGGTATAAATCATTATATACATGTACACGTGTTTTGGCATCGAGAATTCATCACGGCGATGACCCTGAAGCTGTTTCCCGGCACTTCCAGTGTTGCTGCTTCACCTTCAGGCATCTGGAAATTGCCCTCCAGGGTGAATCTGAATTGTGAAGGTCAAAGTGTCCTCCCTGATATCTTTGCCGACTTGTTTTGTTTCCCTCCGCATGCAACACACAAGGAAGTAGTGCGTTTAAAATAAATCCACCTCCCATTAACTTAAGTGCTGTGGGATCACCTACCACAGACTTAACACGCCCAAGACATCGTCATCTGGACTTTCCACTATCACTTAAAGGCGCTGTGATCTCTGTCTATGTAAACTTATCATCTGTATATCATCTGTTTAATAGAAATAGAAATAAAAGTAAAGCAGGAAAAGTTCAGTTTGATTTAATGTTAGAAAGGTGAGAAAAAAATGTTTTCGTAGAGTTGATGTAAATGTTTGTAATGTGTGTTTTTAATAAACCAGTTCGTAATAAATTCAAACATGAACAGCACAACGTTTAGAAAAAGAAAAAGCTGGTCTCAAACCTCTTCATGGAAACTCTGCCCTCATTTAGCTGCAGACTCTTCATCCTAAGTGTCTGGGCAGGAGACAAAACGTTGGGTTAGATAAAGAAAGCCAGAAAACCAGAACTGGAGACACAGCAGAGGTCCGAAGAGGAGCAAAAACAGGCAAAACGACGGCTGGCTTCACCGCTCCTGATTTGGACAGAAGAGGGAAAAAAAGGTCGATGCCTGAATCTGTTGCTAGGAAACAATAACCTGGCCAGCCTCAGTGTGACGGCTGTGTACGCGGAGCTGTATTAATGAGACGACCTTGCTGCATCCCTCTCTGCCTGCGCGGCTGTGCGTGCAAACGCAGCGACCTGCTCCTGTTTCTGCGCGCGTGCACCGGAGTGAGCTGTTCTCCAAAAGTCTGAGGACTGGAAGCCAGGCGTGACCTCGCAGGACATCTGTTGGTTTGGCAATCAAGTCAGGCCTCAGCTGGAGTTCACCTCCAGACAGGACAACCTGGCGCTGCAGACACAGCCGACGTGGTTATTTCTTTTTTTACGTCAAGCAAATGCCGTCATCAGAGATGTTAAGACAACGGGAAGGAGCACATTGGCTCACAATTAGTTTGTTGTGACGCCTCGAGTCAACTTTGCCCAGTGGATTTGAAAAATTATTTCACAGTAAAGTGAGCGTCGCAGACAGGAAAATACGTCGCTCGGAGCATAATATAAACCCTTTCACCACTGTTTAATCGCTGACATGCAGTTTAAGATTCATCATATTGTGGTTACGCAGGCCGCGCAGTCCTGTTCGAAAACACGTCAGCGTAACAATAGCAGTAACGAATTATGAGCCACAACGTCAGCTGCCCAAACATCTGCTTACAGCAGGGGTGTCAAACATACGGCCCGCGGGCCGGATCCGGCCCGCCGAACAATTTAGTCCGGCCCTGTGGCTAAATGCATTATCATTATAATTTTTTATTTTTTTTTTCCCAGTGTCCTGTCTGGCAATGTGGCAATAAGATGCCACAAAGAGCTCATCAGATTTGACTTTCACAAGTGGACCAGATAAAAGGAAGAGAATGATAAAACAATTATTGAAAAAAACATGTACTTCGTTTAATTGAAAATATGCAGTTCCTATATTGTCCACGAGGGGCGCTGTGGTTTAATTAGCAGATTAAGATTCAGGTGTGGAAAAATTCAAATCATTTCTTAATTTTTATCTGTTTGATGTATTTTGTCATGCAGGACAGTGTTTTTAAGTTCCAAAAAATGTGAATAAATGTTTTTCAACATTGTATAATCACTGTGAACAGTTCTTATGCATAATGCACAAGTAAATGTTTAACTGAGTAAAAGTATTGTTGAAATTGCACATACTTTTCTTAAAAACGCTGAGGTTATTCATAATATATTGTGTAAAAGTTCATTTATTCATTTACTATAAAAATCAATAACAAGTCCACTTTTATTAGTTCTGCTTAATCTTGCAATGAGTTTACTCGTGTGGCCCTCTTGAGATCAGATTAAGCTGTATGCGGCCCCTCAACCAAAATGAGTTTGACACCCCTGGCTTACAGGGTCTTTGCAACAATCCTCAGATGTTTTCATATCATCACCACAAACCTCAGATTTATTGTGATTGGCCAACACTAAGTGCACTCAGAAGTCTCCTAATTAACCAACAAAATCCAAAGTAGGGGAGAGACTTTAGGCAGGATTGTGGTATAAAAAAAATAACTCAAGCTTTGAACCTTTTTTGTTCTGTTCAATACGTCTGAAAACGGAAACGGTATGGACCAACTGCAAACCCAGCATTAATCAAAGAAGCAGCATAGATGCTCTGGTGGAGCTACACCGATCTGTGGATCAGGTGAGAGGATTTACTGACAACTATTAGATGTGAACGCCACAAATATAGAGAGTCCAGATCAGATCACGTTTCATTTTATTTTGGTCAGATGAGACCAAAATAAAATGAAACGTGGTGGTGGTGACAGGATCGTGTTGAGGGGGATGCCTTTCTTCAGCAGGGACAGGGAAACTGTTTAGAGTCGAGGGAGAAGATGGTTGGAGCCTCACCTCCCAGCAGGACAACGTCTTTAATTATAGCCAGAGCTACAAGGGAATGGTTTTAGACCAAAGCGGTATTCATGTGTTACAATGGCCTAGTCAAAGTCCAGACCTAAACACAAATTACAATAGGTAGCGAGAATGAAGAAAAAAAGATGTTTCCAGATGCTCCCAAACAAATCTCACTGATCTGGAGCTATTTGCCAAAAACAGTGGGGACAAATGGCCTATTCTACATGTTTGGGTTTGGGTAGAAGTGTGGAGTTTGTGGTTACAAGGAGACAAGACGTGGTAAGTACTGTAAATTAGAAATATGATTTTATAACCTACATCTTAAACTGACCTGAAGAGCTGATCGAATAAGAATGTAGGTGCGCTGTGAAGTTCTGACAATGTTCAGCAGTATCGCACTTTTCATATTTGTCGGCACAACAGTGCAAAGATTATTCAATTGTTTTCCCATTAAATATTTCTTTCTTTAATATGCAGGGATTGTGACTTTTTTTTCTGGCGCAGGCTGTGGTGTTTATCAGGAGACCGCATCAAGAGTTCAGTGTTGAAATTTTCCATTACCACACACGTCTGCATGTTGAGGAAGTGGAAATACCCACGCCAGCTCGACTGGAGGAGATGGAGCCTGGAATCATCCGATATTCACGTGTTTATTATTTATCAGAGACGGCACACTGGAAAACGTTGCTCTTGAAAATGAAACAGCAGATGTGATGAGGGATGGCTTAAGAAGTCTGACAGAACTGTTTGTTTTAGTCGACCGGGACAAAAATGGCAACAGTCACAAGCAAGTGCGCTGTCATAAGACCCGGAGAATAATAAAGAAAATAATAAAAACATGTTTTTTTTTATGTTTGCTTTTTCATTTTTGCAGAGGAGAAATGTTCCAGCTCAGAGTGAAACAATTTATCTTTATCTCCTCTCATCGTTTACCAGCATGAAATCCTCACAAGATCTTTAGTTTGACCTTAATTCTAAGCAAAGCATTGCTTTTCACCAGAGAGAATGAACTGGGAAAATTGTCTTTCAGACTTTCCATTTCTCACCCAGAGAATTATCAATCGAAGTTGACAGCTAAATATCTAGTTATAATCTACTCAAGTGATCTCATATAGGCTAAAGACCTTAAAGGTGCTCCTTCTGGAGTGGAAGGACTTTTTTTCGTTTTTTTGGGATGTCGTCTACTAGCTCTAGACACGGTTTATGCAGCACGAGTCCTGGAAAAGGCTGGAAGTATTGCATTCATGCAAATGGCACAGCTGTTTACATTGTTCTGTAAATCAACTGCAGATTTTACTTGAACATCTTATTTATCTAAACATGCCTTGTTATCTATTATAATTGCAAAGCATCTTTCCCCCTTCTGATGAGTCGCTCTCTTCTGTTTGACGCCTTAACTTTTTACTTTTTTCATAATGTGTTTTTTGTATTTTTGAGGTTCGTTATGAATGCTCATGCTTCGTTTTCCCATGAGTGTCTTTGATTTGTGTCCGTGTGTTACATGTGCAGTCTGAGCCGCTGTCTCACAAAACATTCATTTCAGATTCTTAAAATCTTTTAAGAAAACAGCTGAGCCACAGTGAAGCCTTCAGGGGCTGATATTGGTTGGAAAGCGTGAGCGATACGGCTGTAACAATGGGCCGTCGTATCTACTATATTTTATATTAAATTGAGTCTAAAACTAGATCAACAACATTTATCTGCAGCTCAATGATATACAAGGAAAATCCTTTTTTTTCCAGAATGAAAATGCAATATTTTTTTTCTGGCCTGAGATTGATTTGCTTTGTGGAGGCTGTTGTGCCATGAATTAACAACCTGCACACCGAAGGCTCACCCGTATGTTTTTATTTTCATTTTTGTGTGCAACATCTACAAACCCCCACTGTGTGGAAGAGTGGCTAGTAGTCTTAACCTAATTCTGTAATTACCAGCGAGCAAAATTACTTATAAGACATGCCTAAAAATAGGTGGTTGTAGACGTAATATTGACATTGAATGTGCCAGTAGCGTACAGAAATCACTATTAATAAGTTTTCATAAAGAACGCTTACTTTTATTATGTTTAATGCTAATCCTATGTGTTTTTTGTACAGACCTGTGGCTGACAGAACCACTGCTGACGATGTGAACACTCCCCCCCCCCCCTCTCCCCCACCGTAATGAGAGGCTAAGGTGACGTCTGGCCAAAACGAGGCACTCGTTTAAGCTTTATTCCTATTTATTCTGTTAGCGTGAAGACGGCGAATCAAAGCTGCTTGTAAACATCTTTTAGTCCTCTAAACCTTCAGGTTATTTTAGAGATTAGGAGTCAGAATTTCTAAGCTTCAATTCTTTAGATTCTTTAGATTTAGATAATAGTCTCCAATGAATTCTTTAGATTCACTAGAGACTATTAAACCTTTTCAAACATCTTAGACTGTTATTAGTTTAGTATTTTGGATATTCATTTTCTCATGCATTAAAACTATAATTTTCCGCCTTATGTTATTAGTTTGCAGCCTGTGTTGGACAGGCGACCTGTCTGTGCTTTACAGCGGCTCCCTCCCAATGACTGCTGGATATGCAAGGACAAGCGGACCAGAAAATGGACAGATGGTGGTTTGTAGAGCAGAATTATCATCAGCATCTTTGCTTTGGTCTTTCTCCATGTTTTTCTTTTTATCTGATTAAATCATTAAGTAGATCTTAATGGGTTAAAAAGCTAAACGAAGAGTTGATTGTGCTAATTGGCAGTTTCAATTTCTTATTACCTTTCAATTTTGATTTAGCCGTAATTATTTTAGCCGTTCATCCCAAATCAATCTTAATCCTCAGATATACAAAAAAAAACGGCCTGATTCCTACAGAAATCTAGTGACAGAGATTGGAAATAGATCGGTCAATCATTATTATTGTTATTATTATAAAACTGATTGGTTGCATGCTTTACTGTAGTGTGGCGTGGCATGGCAACGCTACAGTGTTTGTACTATCACAGGGTTCTTCAGAATAATTTCCATCAAGTATCCGCATGCACACACTGAGGTTCTCATCACAATGTTTTATTGCTTCCTTATTGCTTTTTAATGTCATTATTTTTGTTGCCCTCACTGCAGTTGTGTGCATAGCCTCGTGCATGCATACCTGCAGCAGTGTGTCATGCTTACTCTTTCCTGTTTTGCAGGTACAGCTTCAGTGAGCCGACATGGTGGCAAAGACAAAAGATGACAGACACGAGGCTCTAATTCACCTGCATCAAAATACTTTTTGTTTTTTCTCTAAATAGAGCTCCGCTGATAACATCAGATAGAGCAAAGTTTGAGCTTTTTCATTCTCAGGCTTCTCAGAAATCCAGTTGCCCGGTCTGTTGCTGCACCTGCCTGGAAAATGCTGCAACTTTGCAGGATTCCAAGGTTCCAGTTCGCTTCAACGTGGAAACAACTATAGGACAGATCTCCATAGAAACTGGTGATGAAATGAAAATCACATGAACCAGCCATCGGCTTTGTCTGAAAACAGCCATGCTTAGAGTACTTTACAGACATGATCATCCAAATGCAGCCAGGGGAGTCACTCACTTACCATTCAGGAGAGGTTTTGTGCATCTCACTGCGGACTGCAGGCTGCACTGCTGCTCCGGTCTGAATCGCTAACATGCCTCTCTCTTTGGCAACAGATGGTGCAGCCACCGTCTGGTTATCCCCGACGTCCCTTCTTTCCAGTCTACCTCCACAGTTTCAGTTGTGCCTCTTTCCTGGTTTCCTTTAGCCGTTATGTCTTCTGTCCTTGTGTGTGTGTCCCCCTTTATCCCTTCTCCCTCCCTGTCTGACTGCTCTTCTGCCTCTCCCTCTCTCCCTCTCTTTCTCTCTGTGCCCCTCTCTCTTTCGGTAGCTGGAGGGATGTCTGTGTTGCATGCAGGGTACAGACACTCTTACCATTACATTTTAGCTTCTCTGAGCAGAGGTGAACGGGCTCTGATTCAAGCTCCCAAAACCTCTGAACACCTCAGGATTTTTACAGAGGCGCGCATTTCATCACCAGTTGCTTGTCAAGGTATTCATCCCTCATTAACCTCCTCATAAAGATCTGAAAAGTGTGTCACGCACATGTGATCGTCTCTCTTTACACTGATGGAGCTAAATAAAACCCACAGCCGGTAGTGTCCTCATTGAATCCACCTGTGTGGGACTTCATCTCATTTCAAATATAGACGCACTGTGATTTACTTGGGAGGGCTGCAGCAGACAGATCAGGGAAGTCCAAACCAGTGTTAGGTATCAGGTATCATCAAGCATCACTTTATTGTGTCCACTTGGTGGGACAAGAAAACGTTACCCGTGCACACAGAGACGATCACATGATGAATTTAGCAGCTATAAAATCAGCAAACATCCATGTACAATTATCAATTAAAACAGGCTGGACAACAAATCAAAGCTGATAACATTTCAAATGTATCTGAATGATGGCCTGGCCCTGTAAAAAGACTAATAATAATAATAATAATAATAGTTTGTAAATAATAAAAAATAAATAAAATAAAATCACAAAAAAACAGTTTTTCCTATCTGTTTGTTCTTGATTCAGGACGTCTGAGTCTCCTCCCCGATGGTAGCGGCTCGAATTCACTATGAAGTGGTTGATTTGAAGAATGAATGATGTGTTCTGCCTTTTTTTTTTAAGTTTCTTCTAAATTTGGTGATCTCAATCCTATAATTTTGCCAGCAATTTTTCACAATTTGCTTCATCCCGTTCCCGTTTCCAGCTGATAGACTGCCAAACCAGGTGACAAAAGCAAAAATGAGGAGAGATTTAATCAGAGAGTTACAGAAAATGGTCATCAATGGTCATAAAACGATATCCCAAAACTTGAACCTTATGAGAGAGAACAGTCAGACTCACCATCCCAAAACGGAAACAGTATGGCGCAACTCCAGTCCTCCCATCAAATGGTCGAAGGCAAGAGGAGCACAAATCACAGAGGACCGTGGTGAATCTAGACAAGCTGCAGAGATAAGATTTATCTTAAAGGATGCTTCTTTTAAGAATGGTAATGACAAAAAAAGCTGTTGCTAAAAGAAAGATCAATTGTTACATTTGCAGTTTGTCAAAAAATATATGAAATGCAACTTTTTAAGCTAACATGCAAAGAATTTTGTGAAGGAATACTTTCAGCGCTAAACCTCAATGATGAGACATCGGTAGCATTGTCGTGCTGTGAAATGTTTCTTTTCAGCTGGAATGGAGAAGCTGGTCAGAGATGATGGGAAGATGGATAAATGATAAATGCACCAGAATAAGACCTGCTGAAGGCTGCAGAAGACTTATGACTAAACACACAGACAGGGCTCCAGTGGAGGGGCTTCAGATAGACCGGCCAAAGAATAAATAGACCTAAAACCAGATGAGAATATGTTGCAAGACTTGAAGATTTGCGGTATAGGTTATACTATCAAATCAGTCTGAATGAACTTTGGTTATTTTGCAAAGCAACAATGGACTAGCTAATTCTAGCAAAAGGTGGTTCTATAAAGTCAACTCAGGTGGCAAAGTAGAAATAAATGCCACACTTCAGATTAGTTGCAAAAATGATTGGAAAATGATGCATTATTTTCCTTCCACTTCAAAGCTATGCATCACTTTCTGTTTGTCTAAGACTGTAATACATAAAATCCCAATAGTGCGGGTATTGCTTTTTCAAGGCACTGAAGAAGAGATGCACTTTAATACTTGGCCCTATTCTAAAACATAAATCATCATGCAAATTCGCTGAAAATTAGTAGACTCCACTCTTTTGCAGATGGGTTTCGTGCTTTCATGTGTAGCTTCAGTGTTTCCAATAGGCACTCAACCTCCAAAGACAATTAAATAAAACAAGCACCTTTGGCTTTGTTTGCTCTTTAATTGGCATATTGGTGGGAAGATGTGAACGGACACTTCTAAAGGAAAATAACTCAGACAAAACATAACATTTTTTTTTTAGATTTTCTTTATTTTCTTTTAAAAAAGGAGGAAATATGTATCAAATATGACTGCTTAGCCATGTTGCTATAATGAAATAATGGAAAGATACATGGATGCTTTGAAATGATGTGTTACGTTAGAGAAATATAACAAATTTTTACCCCCCTTACACACCCAAACATGACTTGAAAGTCTTCTCTTTAGCCTGAAGGTTTTCGGGGGGGTTTGACTCTTTCCATGAGGTCATACAATAAAGTCGGGAAATGTCCAAAGCTTTTGGGCTACAAAACAATTGGCCAATACTAAAAAACTTGTGGTTTTTCTTTTTTTTCGGTGGAAATGTCTGACTTTAGGTTCCGACTACTATCTGACGTTTTAGCAATTTTTTTTTTAGTTGGGAAACTAACAGGAATAAACTTGACCACAAATAAAAAAAAAAAGTGAGAAAATGTTCCCCCTGGACAGGCAGAAGAAATGATGGGTAGACTGAAAGCAGCTAAATGTACATTGTTTAAAAAATGTTTGTTTTTAAAAAAAAAGAAAAGAAAATTCCTGAGCACAAGTAATGTTGAGAGCTCTGAAAATGAAAATTGAAATTCAAAGCAAATCATGTCAAGCTCATAAAAACACTGTAATATTAAAATCTATTTACATCTATGTACATGCAAGTCATAAATGTTTTACATTAAAATATTAAACTCAAATAAACAAACCGCAAGAACTGGGCAGACCGGGATTTTTTTTTTGTTTTTTTTTTTTAAATTCAAGAAATGGTTCAACATTTTCATCCAAAGTCTGAAAATCTGGAGGATCCATTTAGTCTAGTTCCAGTTCTTGGCTTTTGGCAGTCCACAGCTCTGATACGGCAGTGCTTCAAAGGTGACTTCACATGGCAGCCGCGTCTCCCCATCCTCCGGGGAATCTCATACTTCAACCAGAGTGACTTGGAGGTGACCGTCTGCCATCTCGGCCATCTCGATGAGGAAAGCTGACTGGTTGCTGTAGTGTTCGATGATGTTGTCGTCCATGTTCACCAATATTCTGCAGGATAAAGGAGAGCGGGAAAAAAAAGTGTTACTTCAGGGATTTACTGAGAGCTGCACCTGTAGTTAACAAAAAAAAGTGCTAATCTTTATACAGTAGTTTAAATGTGATATTATTTTTTTGGGGCTGAAACACAAGCTGGATTGTATAACATTTTCCCCCCGGTGTTAGTTCTGGGTAATAAATTAGGCCTCTGTCTAGCTTTAAGTGTTCAATGCTTTAATGCTTGAGCTGCCCTGCGGCTCACGCGCTCCTCGCCTGAAGGGACCGTGCTGATTGAAGGTAGCAGCGGAGGAAGGGAGGGAGCTGCAGGGAGAATGTAACCCAACCTGTTAGCTCGGCTGCTTCCCCCGCCGATGGCTGCCGGCGAGCAGCAGGAAAATCACCCAAAGGTGTTCCAGCTCTTCTGAGCGGGTCACAAAGGGAAGGCCTTCGCGTGTGCCCGTGAGTCCGGGAAGAAAACAGCCCAGACTCGGGTAGGCTTAACCTGAAGGACGGCATTTGGCTTATAGCTGGAAGCCCTGAGGCGTTTGAAGGATCGCTTCAAATGCAACTTCCTGATGTTCCAATGAGATACGCTTGTGAAAACATCAATAACTTAAACAACTGCTGGTGACTCATCTGCAGTACCTGTGAAATCTCTTTATGCACCGAGGGTTTTTTTTGTGTGGAAGAGCTGCAATTAAGACATTCCAGGGTGCAAGGCCAAACCAAACCTACCTACCCGGTCTGTCGACATAAGCTCGCTTCTAGGAAGACGAGATTAAAGCCGTGAACTGTGCCCTGAGTATATAACATCCATGTCAGCTGCTTTAAAGTCACAGACTCACCCTCGCTTGCATTTTTTGCAGATTCTCCCAATGGTGTCTCTTTGCAAGCCGTACTTTTCTGAAATCTGAGAAGAGAAAGGCAGAGAGACGAAAGTGAGCGCGATCTGTCGCTCAGAGAAAGACAATACACATGTGAAAATTACAGAAAAGGATATAAAAAAAAACCCGGAGCGTGTTGCGTGGTGATTGACTAGCATCTTCATTTGATACTTACAGCTTCTTGCAGGCCTGACAGCGTCGGTGAGTTCAGCATGAGCGCGTCGAACACCTCCTCAGCACCAGTCCTCACGTACAGCAGAACTAAGAAAGCGAGAGAAAAACACGTTCAGCACCAAAGAAAGAGTAAAACAAAAAATAAAAAATTTTAATTTGCTCTTTAATGTACGGTAGGCATGGGCCGGCCACGTGAACCAAGGTCTCCCAAAGTTTAGAACGGTTAAAAAGTGGATTTTCCCACTGATTCAGTCCTATAGCAGGAAATATAGGAAATCTTTTGACCAATCTGTATAATCTGATTGAATTTGACTTTGGAAAGTGCCTTGAGATGACATGTATCATGAACTGGTGTTATATAAATAAAACTGAATTTAATTTAATTGAAAATGGAATGCTGCCCCTCCCACACCTGTTGCTGCACACTGACAGTCAGCCAGCTGAAAGAAGCACACTACACTTTTCCTTAGCTTTCACCAAAGAAAAGCACGGACAGCTGTGGTGTAAAAAAGAGCATGAAGGGTAACTTATTAAGGCTTTAAAACTGAGGTTAGCAACCTATAACCAATCAGATAATTTGATTCTGGATACAACCTTGCTTATCTATGCTTACAACATGTTTATCAATGATATACTGCTCTTGTTTTAAATCAAGTGGAAGCTGATTTCAGCTAATTAAAGTACCGCTGATTCTGTTTAGCCACATTTCTCTTTTAGATGGAGTCACTAACGTAGCTGCTGCTGCCATCAACTCTATTCATCTTCTGCTCGCTCATCCTGAGAGGGTTTATCATTTTACTGGAGAGTTTGTTCCTTTTCTCTGCAGCCAGGTTTCTTTAAAGGGAGCACGTTTTGTACACTAGCATTATGAACTGACTACCTTTACCTCTAAATAGGTTTGTAATTAAACATGTGTTTGGATGTGAAGCTGGATTGTCTTGGTCTAATCGAATCACGTGTCTGGATGTGATTTGGATCAGTTTGTCTTTAAAGGTGTCAGCACATTGTATTTTTTGTGAATCCGCGCTATATTGATAATCTAAATTGAACAGAATAAGCTGTAACACAGCAGTGCCCCTCCCCGACACGTTGCTGCTCCCTGCTCAATAGTTTCCACGACAGATCCCCCTGTTTATTCTTCTGTTTGGAGGAAGGAGACACCTTCCAGAGCCAAATCTCCAACATATATAAGCTCCTTATTTCCACGCGTCATTACTGTAATCGATTATTTGACCGTTATTATTTGGTTTTCTGTGTTTTTGTTACCCAGTGTCTCATGGATATTGCCTCACGCTAGTTTACTACCACTGAAAAAAAATTAAAATGCTTTGAGTTATAATAAAAGCAAAATCTGTGTAATTCCATGTATAAAGATCAAATCAACAATAAACCCTTATAAAATTTGTGTTTAATTGATCTAGCAATGGCAGAAATAAACATATTTTGCTATTTTTGATAAAATGGGATTAGGTCAATTTAACATTTCTGCATAAACACCATTATTTTTCCTTGGGTCGTCGCACTGACAGCCTCAGTACATGCCTACTTCAGGACTTTTTAAAGGTCTACCTCTTTGCGGGTCTTCTTTGCGTGGCTGTTTGGTGGGAGGAGAGCTGCTCTGCTCTCTGTCTGGATACAACCTCTTCAGACAACTCCTGCCAACACAAAAAACCAACACTGACTTCAGGCAAGAGCGGCCAACCGCTGTAGAAGTGACAGACGCTCGTGGGCTACTGTTTTATCACGGCGACGTATTTTTTTTCTTCTTGTGCTTACCTTTCAATGTCTTCCATAGGAGCGGCCTGGTGAGACAATGAAGAAGAGAGGAGAGCAGAGATCTGATTAGATACAGCTCAGCTGATAAACACATTGCCTAATGTCCTTCTTGTAGAAAAAACAAAACAAAACAGGAATGTTATCATTGCTTGAAGCGTTTATTTCCCATGACCTCTAGCAGAGGCGCTCTGACGCGGACGCCGATGAGGACGGGCAGATAGCACCATCATGGCCCTAATCGCACTATTCGATCAGCCGTTCAGTTCCTCTGATTCACGTTAATTATTCTAAATCCAAATCTGCTGCATTTAACATGCATCTGGTATCCCAATAGCCTGACATTTACTTGCTTCTCAATGAACCGTCCAACCCGTGTCCCTGCAAACATCAGCCTGTGGGAAAGCCGGCCTGCCTGAACAGCTCTCTGTTGTTGCAGCTCTGTCGAGTGAGGGACGTCTGAAAAGGATGAGGGCGGCGTGCCGCGCACCGACCTGGAGATGTTGCTGCGCGCGCCCCCATGGGCCCCCCAACACCACGTGTTCAGCCGCAGATGCTCGGTGCTTTTTGCCTGGTTTCGCCTCCAATTAGCCTATCATCCCATCTGAAGCCTGTGTTTAACTTCACTTTCGCTGGCGGTGTTACCACCACCTGCCGCCCCCCAGTTTCCCAAGCATCCCCCCCACACCCCTCCCTCCCTTTGCATACTTTCCCACAGTCTGTTCCTGCTTTGCTCGTGCCTGTCCCATCACCTGCAGGGTTGTGCATGCAGACAAGAGAGGTTATTAACGAGGGGCTTACCATGCGCTGTAAGCCTGTGAGGTGTGTGTTTGGGATGAAGAGGACTGGCTGAGTGACGAGGTCGTCCAGGGTTTTGAAGAAGGTGCACTCAGAGCCCATGGAGCTGCTAACCACAGATTTGGCTGCAAACCAAGCAAGGAGTTTAACAGAGTGAGATTATACGTCTGGAATAGTGTAAAAAATGACAATTTTCTTTTTAAAATGTACTCACTGTGTGCATCGTTGGTGTTCTTTCCCCTCCTCTTGGACCTCTTCTTCTCCTCGTCGCGCATCTTCCTCTCCGCACCCTGCAGACACACAAACAGGAGGTTACAACAATGGCACAGGTCCACAAATACCGGTTTTACATCGCTTGTGGAAAACGGCGAACGAGTGCGAGCGGATCACCTTATCGCAGAAGATCTTGACCTGGCAGGCGGCTCGGTGTATGAGCTGGTTGTTTCCCGAGCTGAAGTCGTAGGTGTCGATCTGCAGGTTCAGAGGCAGGCCTTTCACTCCCTTCTGAGAGGAGAAGTCTGTGCTCAGGGAGTTTATTCCAATGTAAATCTGAGGGGAAAAGGTTAAAAATTGTTTAATTTTATTCATTTTTAACACATCTAAATATCATTGAGAATGTAAAAGCAAGACAAACTAAATTGGAAAGCGAGAGTTGTCTTTTTTTCTCCTAAGGGGGCCTTCAGTTGGGTTCACCTGCAGCACTCCTTCCCTTTTATCTAGTTTTCTTATCTGCTCTTAACACTTGTCCCCAATTGCAGCAGGTTTGGTGGCCCCACCTAAACACCTCAGGGCCACGCAGAGCAGCGCGGCTGCCGTGGATGTGTGGGTGACAAACGTATTAAATGGAAAATGCATTTTCTGCATTCCTGCTCTGCCTCCTCAGACACTCCTCTTTTTTTTTTTTTTTACTGCCAGCGTTTCCCTCGCTCTGGGGCTCGACGCGTCGCCAAACGCATCTCACGACATCAGGGAACTGATCTGTTGCACCGGCACAGGAGAAATGTCCGTGCGTATTTACCTTCGCCTCCTCACTGGGGTTCCACACGAAGGAGAAAGCGTTGAAGGCCACCTCCTCTACGTTGCTGATGCCGCTGAACACCTCTTTGTAGTCGGCTGTGTGAAGGCAAAGCACACGATCATCAGACTAAAACTGTCGGAAAGTGTTTCAGTTAGAGAATAGTGATGTCTCTAATTTAATCATGTAATATTTTTGAAATTATCCATGCATGTTTTGATAACTGGATGCTGAAACAGCAAAGGAAAAAGGAAAAGTGGCTGATTTGCTATTTTTTTAAGTATAATAGACTGATAGAGTTGCCATTCAAATATTTATTTTGAGTCAAAAATAGATCAGCCAGCAAAGAAAAAATGGAAAACTAGCCCAATTTGACAAATTCCAGGAAGCATTTAGTGCAAACAGCGCCTCCTATAGGTCACATTGCATTTTAGCATTTCTCTTAGATGGCTGTTTTTTTTTTAACATGAAGAAAAGGCCAACTTTTTGACCCGGAATATTCAACATGATGGACAGATTGATATTCTGTCTACTACAACCAACAGCAAACGATGACTTTTCCTTTTGTTTTTTTTGTTTTTTTGTTTTCTATCGCTGTCATTTTTCTTTTGATGAGAATAATCCAGAAAGCCAAACATGCACAGACTGATCGATCTGGGCCATTGTGGCGTGTGAAAAACATACCGATGTCAAGAACCCTCTGCTTGACAGTTGGCTGGCGCGCGTGCCAGTGATTCCAGAAGCGGAGCTGCATTTCTGGGGTTTTGTCATTCTCAAACACAGCCATCACCACCGTCTGGAGAGGAGAAAACACGAGACGGGGGAAAAGGTCAGTCACAGGTTCAGCGCTCTGGCAGTGAGCAACATCTTCTAAAATGACCATCTCTGTTTTTTCAAACGAACAATATGCTTCATTCGCGACGGGAAATCCTTCTTTTCTCCTCCGATTTGAGTGACAAAGGAAAGAGCAGCGAGAGCACCACACCTTCTCCCCTCCTTGTTCTGTCTTTTTATTAACACAACCAAGGTGAGCCGTCCTCCACTCTAGCCCCATTTATCTGCCATAGAAACAAATTGTACGGCACAAGCCCTGTCCGCAGGCTGTCAGCAGGGCATTAGTCACCTTAAGGAGCTGGCTTCCAGGGAGGGACAAACATTTGGGAACGGCCGGCTTGATGACACAGAAATAACAAACAAAAAAAAAAAAGCTCCACAAACAAAAACCAAAAACCCCTCAGGAAAAAAAATAAAATCATCCTATTTCCTGATGTCTTTATGTGAAACCGAACACAACTTTTTAAAGCCATGCCTCACCTTGACTTTGGTGGCTGTGAGGCAGGCGCTGCTGTCGACTCCGTGCAGGGTGATGGGGTAGAACTGGCTTTTGTTCAGGTACACCATCGGCAACTCGCTGGACTTGTGCAGGGACGCAGCCGGAGATCCGAGGGTGAACTGGAAGTCGCTCCTGGGCCTCTCTGGAGAGGAGCTGGCGTACGAGGCTGAGTAGACGGGGCTGGAGTGGGCCTCAGGAAACGGATCGCTGTAGGGAAGATTCTGAATTGCACACGGGCGACATTTGTTAATAAAAGGGAGCAGAAAAGGGCGTCTTTTCTGCTCAGGCTTTCCTAAACTTACCTCGGCGCTGGGGTCGGAGAAGGCGCTGGTGTCTGGCCACTTCTGCATCAGGTCGAAGATGTTGCTGAGCTCCTGCTTGTCGTACGTGTCTGCGACGACGGTGTGCAGGGGGGCGTAGGTGTCCGTGGAGCCGGGAGCGGAGACCGGCAGGGAGGAGATCTGCTTCAGGCCCAAAATCTCCTGAGGATGGGAGGTGGGAACGAGCTCGGAGAGGATCTTCATGACCGGGTCGTTGGCGTTGGTCAGAGTCCTGCATCGTCACAAAAAAGCAAAAGTTGAACAAAGAATGCAGCGACTACAATGATGTACCTAAACATATATATTCACACACTTAATACCAGAAAAATAATAATAATAATATTTTTTTTCACCAGTATCTTTGAGATTCATAAACTTATTATTGCACTAATCTCTTTTTACCACAGAATAATCTACTCCAGGTTAGACCAGGATTGAAGGAGTTGGACTACAGATGATCAAACATACTTCTGATTCCTATAGAATCCATTTAAACAGCCCTTAATTTTAGCACAAATGAACACTAGCGCTATTAGCCGCCCACGGTCCGTGTGTTATTTTACTTTAATTTGCGGTGTGCAGTTCAACTTAACTGGACCTAAATAGGGCGCAGCTGACAGGATATTTGCCGCCCCTCTGTTGGGACGATGCCCTGAGAGGAGAGCCACGTCTCATTTAACAAAAGCCACCACTGAAAGCGAGTGAAGTCGATGATGAGCGCAGCATTAGTTGTGTTTTAGTTGTGTTTTAATTGTGCTTTAGTGAAAACGGCCACAGCAGAAAGCTGGCTGCAGGACGGCAGGCTTCGGGTCTGAGAGGGAACTGTTTGTTTCTCAGTCCTGGCCTTCTCTCTCTGTGTTTGCGTTTCCTGAATGAAAATGTGTGAGGGGAGAACGCTTTTCTCAGCCGCCAAGGAGGAATAAGGAGGAACAACAACAGAAAGGCAGACGATGATGGAGAATGGAAGGGGTAGGGACACTGAGGATTACCCACTCATGAGTTGGTGACCTCCCAAAGCCCTGCCACTTTCCTTATGAATTATGACTGTCATATGAACTGAGAAGAAATGGATTAAGCTCCTGATCGTGACATGAAACACATCTGTGTCTGATGTTTTTTTTTCCACTACCTTGATGTTCATCTAAATGATTTATAAGCAATATAAAACATTCACAATGAATTTCAGGGGAAATTGTGAATTTTGTAAAACTAGTCAGCTCACCTCTCGGTCGGCTTGCAGATGTTGTTGCGGTTGAACGCAGAAACTTTCTGGTCCTTCTGGTTCTGGAAAAGAATCCCATTTAAAAGTTGAATAAAAGCGTGAAAACAAACGAGCAAACAGTGCATTAGACGTGCAAAGGGGAGACAATTTACCCTGCACTGCTCTTGAAGCATTGTTAGGGCCGTCATGGTCTCCCCGGGGTTGAGTCTAACTTTGGAGGGGTTCGGCTCAGCCATCGGGGCTTCCAGGTAGGGCCAGGAGTCCATGACGTAGTTTGCGCAATGGTTATAGCTGAAGTTCTCGCTCTGAAAGACCAGTCCCAGAGTCCTGCAGCAGGAACAGAAGAGTTTGGATTAATTAATTAGGAAAAACAGATTAAAATGACACATATTCGTCTTGGTGCAGGAGGGTTTGACAGAGCAGGAGTGGGCTGGAGACTAGGTGCAGCGGTTCCTGAGCCTTGGGGCACTGTACATACTTGCCCTGTAGCATGGAGGGTTTCGATTGCAAAACCGCTGAGCAGAAGAGGCCTCGGGATCAGCAGATTAACATGCACGCACGTACGTACGTACGGAGGTGTAGCATTTTGTGGTTTCAAGCATGAACAGGATAGAAACCGCACGCTTAAACCCAAAATAAACCCTCTTATTTGCACAAATCTCACCGAATACTGCACATTTTATTTTCTGCTTTTCCTTCGCAAACAGAAACCAGCATCTGCCGCTGAGGGCGAGCTCTGCCTTTCCATTCCAGTTGTGAAATGACTACAGCCTGGGATTGTGGGGATATGATTTGTTTGAAAAGACTCACAGCGACATTGGATTGTAAACACACAGCCTGCCAGGATAAGCCCCCCCCCCACCCCCCCCGCCCACCCTCCCCTTTAACTGTGAGTCTGGAGCCACTAATGAACAAACAGCCGCAGTTTAGCCTGAATAAACAGTTAATAAAATGTGCTGACAGACACACAAGAGCACAGCTACTCACAGCCACATCTGAACCACAGGCGCAGCGAGAAACTCAATTATTTCTCACACATTTTTATTTATTTTTTTAAATGGGGAATACTGTGACTCCAAGCTAAATTCCAAGCATGTAAGCCGTGCGTTTTAACTTGTTTAGACACCAAAATGCATGAGGAAATGTCTGCCCTTCTTGTGCTAAAAAAAACAAACTCCTACACCTGCTCAGAGATGCACCTGACCCCAATCCTCCCCAACCTGCAGCTTCAAAACACGTTATCGGTTGAACAGATATAAAAAACACAACCACAGAATTATTTTGAATTTCAGGAGATAAGGTGGGCTCGTGTCTAATGTTTCATCATCATGTAACTCAATGCACCGTCCGCGGTCACTGCGCTCCGACACCTCCGGAGGAGATTCTCATTTCCCACCATCCCTTTGTGCTCCGCGGCCCCCAAGGTTGGCTCCAACACAAGCTGAAACAGACCCGCTCCATCCTCTGATCCAGAAGTGTGTGTCAGCCTGAGCCATTTTAATACAACCGTCCGTATCAATTTCCCCGTAGAAATCCCTGTTAAAAAGCAGGGCTTTTCACATGGGATCCCATTGCAAAAATAATAATAAAAAAAAGGTCTGGGCTGGGATTTTATCTCCCAGATGTGAATCATCCTCGAGTCATTTTACAGTGCGGTGAATTTTTAAAAAGCTATACTTTTTTAAAAATTCACATTTTCAGACAAACTAATGGATAAAAATAACAACTTACTCAGTCTCTTTGGTCATCTCTCCTGTACCAATTAGGCTTGAACAGGCTCCTTTAGGTGTTTGTTGTATATGTGAGCTCTTCCCTCCGTGTCAGTGTAGCAGAGAAGATTAGACACGCAGATGAGTCAGCTGAAGTGATTCCCTCTGAACAAGGCCCAGATTTATTTCATGCCAGAACACAGTCTGCTTCTCTCATCTGATTGGCTGAGCTCTGCGACAGGTGTCTGATAGGACAGGTGGAGGGGGGGCCTACATGCTTGCACATGAGTGTTCGGCAGGCAGGTCATTTTGCATGACAATCCCAGGCAGGAGGGACTTGCATCTCATTAACTGTATCAGGAGAGCAGAGTGAGATTGGGAATCTCAGGTGTGAAAAGTTTGTCAATGACTCTGAGAGGAGGCAACAAAAGGAGGGAGACCAGCTTTAGCATGTCAATAGTTGGTCAGTATCATTTTTCGCTTCTCCCCTTTTGTAATATTCAGGTTTTGGTTTCTTTAGTTTTGAGAGGATCTGGAACTTGGGAAGGTAAAAAATTCGGATGCTTTTCTTTAAAAAAGTTAACTTAAAGTTCCTCTCTAAACAATCCTGACTGAGTTTAAGTTAATGAAACAAAAAATGAAAATACACGAAGATAAAAAAAGTCCATTACTTATTTGAAATTAAACCCACAGTTGATTGTTCAAAATAATCCCCTTTATGAGATTATGACCAGGGGTCACCCACATAGGGCCCGCAGACACCGAGTGGCCCCTGAGGACCACATGTGGTTGTTCTAAACAAAGCACAATCCACCAGTGAGCTGCATCTAAAACTTTATTTTATTCTGTAACTCTTCCTGTTAATTCACACTTGCATTTATACAGATTTAAAAATGACAATATCTGTAACAAAGCATGAAAAGTGTGTTTATTTTACATAAAGTTAAGGTGAACTCTGATTCTTCTAGTTCTAAGGTCAGTGCTGGTAGCCCTTTGTGTGACACAACACAGATGAAGTAGCTCTCAGTTTTAAACAGGTTGGTCACACCTGGTTTAGACCATAAATGTAGAGCATGAGATACCTCAGTTTATCCATAGGTAGAGATTTTAATGCTGTAAATTATTCCAGGTAAGGAAGTACTTCAGTTTGACAAAACAGAATTGGTTGGTTATTGAAGTATTCCCTTTTAAATGGAAAGGTGAATTAATGTATCCAAGGAAAATGTGACCGGAAAATTTATCTTATGCTTTAAACTTTTTCCCATTTTGTCACATTGAAACAATGAACTTCAATATGGTTTTGGGGATTTTATTTGATAGAAAAACACAAAGTAGATCATAGTTGTAAAAATGGAAGGAAAATGATACAAGCAATGATACAAAATGGAAAATCTGAAAAATGAGGCACACATTTGTATTCAGTCCACTTTATCCAAATGCCCCTTAGTCAATGGCCTTCAGAAGACATTTAATCACTCAGTAGAGTCCATCTGTGTGTGATTGAATCTTTTATTTGTAATTTCTGGCTCTAATGTTCTCTCATGTTGGAGAACTTTAGAGAAGAACCAGCATCACGAAAACCAAGGAAGCTGGCAGACAGGTGAGAGAGAAGGTTTTGGGGAAGTTTAATCCAAGGTTAGGTTCCAAAATAATATTCCAGGTTTTGAACATCGTTGCAGATTTGTCGTGCATTCCACAAATTTATTGGATGAGCCGCAGGGGAAAAAAAGCCGCAAGAAATCCTGCTGCAGATGTGCAACTGCTTGGAAGACGGTGCTCTGGTCAGATCAGACTGAAATTACATGGAAAATTCCCTACTGTGAAACAGTAATAACAGAATAATGCTGTAGGAACGCCTTTTCCCTCGCTAAGACAAGCTAGTAAGGGTTGATGGCACCGTGGATGGAGCTGAAAACTGGACAATCCTGGAAGAAAAGCATCAGACTGGGTTGGAGATTCACCTTCCTGCAGAACAGCCACCCTTCTGGGATAAATTAAGTATTTATGAACTGCAATGGTTTAGAACAAAGCACATTCATTTGATAAAACGGCCTAGTGAAAGTCAAGACCTAAGTCCAATTCGGAATCTGTAGCAAGACTTGAAAATGACACTTTAAAGACTCTCCATCCAAACTTGAGCTATTTTGCAAAGAAGAGGAAGCAACCTTAGCTGTTAGATGTGCAAAACTGGTAGACATGCCATAAACACTCTTTTTTTAGGGGAGGTTGGGGGGGGGGGGGGGGGGTGCCTCTACAGTGCCTTGAAGTTTGCTGTTGTAAAATCTCAAATGTGGAAAAAGTTCAAGACGTATTTTGCAAAGGCTCTGCAAACTCTATAAGATTTAAATTATTCACCAACATACTGACACATGGTGATTACTGATCTCTGTCAAAGTACGAATCTTCTTCTTCAGATGAGGGTACAGATGAGTGATGCAAATCAAGACAAGTTGTTCCTTTCTACAGTGACTCTGCAGTTAAACCGAACACTTCCTGCAGGCCGGAAACCTGCAGCTCTGCCTGCCGGGAATCAAACTGCGGCGAGCTTTTCTTATTGCATACCACACTCGCATTCACTCCATAAGAAACCCTCCCGCACACAAGGGGAGTCCGACACCTGAGGGAATTTGGCGTGGTAACGCTTCACGGCGCTGCGTTTGTGAACGCACGCCACGCGCTTGCCCAACACACACGGCGCATCTTGCCCAATGTGAGACATGCACGCACACCCTTACGTCTTATTAAACAAACAAACACTCTAAGCCCTGCAGGACAATTTGTCTTCATGCTGAAAAGGAAAGAGAAAGAAAAAACATTTTTTTAAGGGATGCGCCACCGCTGTTGTGCTGTACACTCTTCTAAATAACAGCAGTAGCTAATCTGTACTCTGTCTTGGTAAAAATGTCATCGCTTCTGCTTATTCAACAACCAAAATCAACATTTTCTTCAATCTATTCTCTCATGTTTGCTGTGAAATGTTAGGTGATATGGGTTTCATTTCCCACCGTACTTTTTTTTATCGCTCTGCTATTTAACCACAACATAAAACCTATTAGAGTCTGGTAATACCACCAGTTAGTTAGGAGTCATATACCAACAATATACCGTAAGATGTTCCCTGCAGCTGGTTGGCTCATATTTCCTGCTTGAAGTGTTATGATCAATGTTGACAAGTTATTCCCACCGTGAATCACAGTCTTTAATTTGATAAGATCAAAAAATAAGTGGATTTCAGGCCATCAAACACTGACATGTCAGGGCCAGCCCGCAGTCTTGTATTAACAATGTAACAAGTAAGGAGCACATGGAGTTATTGCATAGCTTTCAGCCTTTCAGCCTAATTATATAGTCCAATACAGGAGGCAGGAGAGAAAAACACATCATCCAGTGTCCCATTGGTGCATTCCACTTTATTAGGTAAACCTTTGCTCGAATTGGTTCAGACCATTTCTGCATGTATCGTAATAATTCATGGCATAGATTCCACATGGTGTCAGAAACACTCTCACGTCGGCCTATACTGACAAGATAGCATCATGCATAAGCTGCAGCTTTTCTGGCTCCGTGACGATGCTCTCCAGTTTTCACCACATCCCTAAGATGTTTTGTTGCATTGAGATCAGATGAGCGTGGAGGCCCCTGGAGTACAGAAAATCCGCCGTCATATTCAACAAGCCATTTGCTTCATGACGCGCTGCACCATTCTGTAACAAATAGCCATTAGAACATAGACCCACTGTGATGAGAAAGTAAAAAAAAAAAAAAAATGGTCAGAAAAAGTACCCAGGATGACAGTGGTGTTTAAATGATGCTTATTTACCGTTATACCCCCGTCACCAGCCTGTATTGTTGACCCAACTTAGGCTGGATGCTGCAGAACGGCCGATGTGATGGATATTTGAAGGCTTGTGTGCTATCGAGGATGACATCCAAACCCAATGAGCTATATAATACACTGGAGTGCTAATCGCCCGCTGTTTGAACGAGTCGCTTTGAAGCCACCGGCCGCCATATTGGTACTCCCTATTTCCCCCCAGTAACTAGGGAATATGTGCGCTACAGCATCGAATAACGATGATTTTCTCATGTTCAGGGGGGGCTTAAGACTTTTAAAATGTCAAATGCCATATAGTTTTATGTTATGTTCTAAAACTATCAAGTACTGAGAAAGTCATGTGCTGAAATATTTTGCATTTTATTCATTTAAATATATATATATAACATTTCTAAATGTATAAATAACAATATACAAAAACATATATTTACATATGTGTATACATATATACATATACACATACTTATATATACATATATATATTTAATATGAATAACATGTAAAATATTTCAGCACCTAATTTCCTAGTAGTTGATAGTGTTAGTACATCCACTGACTGTAGAATTACCTGTGAAATGTTTTCACACAGCCAGAAAACTGCTTGTTGTTGCAACCAAATCCTATGGGATTCTGTGATAGTAGGGAGTAGCAAGATGGCGGCCAGTGACTTCAGTTTTTCGGGCAAAATCAGCACTGCAGTGCATAATATAGCTCAGTGATCCAAACGCTCAACTTGAGGTGACTGGGAGACTGTAGAACCATCAAGTCAAAGGGAAAGGTGCAACTGTGAGCTTTGGACGACACAGATTTGGTTTCCTACAAGGAGGATCTCAGTTTTGCCACTGTTCAGTTTAAGGAAGTTGGAGGTGAACCAAGATTTTCTGTTAGATAAGCAGGAGGTTAAGGAATAGGGTGGGAATGTGAAATTTGGCTTGCAAGAAAGATACAGCTGAGTGTCATCTACGTAGCGATGAAAAGGGAGGTTCAATTTCCAGAAGATATTGCTGAGAAGAAGAAGGTAGATGATAAAAAAAGTAGGGGTCCCAGGACACAGCCCTGGGGCACACTGGTTGTGACGGGGGGTGGATGGGAACTAAAGGACTCAAGCTAAACGAGATGAGTGCAGCCAGTAAGGTAGGAATGACATCAGTCCAGCGGGGTGTGAGTGATGCCACTTAGAAGATAATTAAAGATAATCTGGGGATTTTTATCAAATGTTGCACTCAGATTCAGAAGAATAAAAATAGAAAGTAGACCAGTCAGCTACCATCCGAAGATTGTTGGTGAATTTTATGAGTGGTCTTAGTACTGTGGCGTGAACAGAAACCAGACTGGAAAAGGTTATTATGAGTTAAATGGGAATGAAGTTGCTTTTCCAACTACTATGGCGAAGAAAGATAGACTAAAAATGTGGCAGAGATTATTGTGGTTATTGGGATCTGAGTCACTAAAGGTGTGAAAATAGCGACTGTGAAGAAGGTAGGAACAATACCAGAGGTAAGTGCAGAGAGAGTGATGGCAGCTATGAAGGGGAGGAGAGCTTGAAGGCAGGGCTGCTGCGATTGGATGAGGCGTACAGGTGGAATATTTAGATTTACAGATGATGCCAAGGATATCAGAGATGTACGAGTTTGGTACACATCTTTGTGAATTGTTAGTCCACTTTCCATTTGAAGTCGTTCAAGTTGACAAGATTTAACCTTCATGTACCAGAGTAACAGACGGCTTTACATTGGCAAAATGGTATTTAAGCTCATCGGGGGAAGAAGGAGAATCTGGAATCAGAGTTCTGAGGATATGAGAGGAGAGGCTAATGTTAATGCCCCTAAAATTCCAAAATTAGATAAATCGTGAAGTGTTAGTTATGGAGAGACAGGGGGAAACGTTAAAAGAAAGGTGGAAATTATCAATTATTTGAAGATCAGGGGGGAGGCCAGAGCAACAGATTAGGTCCAGTGAATGACCTTTGATGTGTGTGGGGAGAGTCAGTAAATTATTTAAATCTTTTACAGACATGATAGGAAGTCTCTGGGGAAGGAAAGGTTCTTATTGTCCAAATGTATGTTGAAATACCCCAAAACATTACATCTGAAATTTCTAAATTCAGAGTCACTTAATTGCCCTTTGTTCCCCACCATGATGCTTTGAAGTTGAGTTTATCAGCTTTATAATTCTAGACGCAAAACATTTAATTGCTGGCATCTAATTGGCTGATTGACTATTTATTCTAATACAGCATTTATTGGTGTATCAAATTTCTTACTAAATCTTTCCCCCAAATCACTGCACGAACCAGTTTTGCATTGTATTACATTGAAATGACTGTCGTCATTTCAGCTTTTAACTTTTTGCTCTCTCTCTTGTTCTTCATAGTAGGTACACCTGGTCTGGCGTTCTGTTAACTGTGACATCATCCAGAGAAGACGGCTCACCCGCTACTACCATCTAATATAGAACAGATTACTAGATCAATGTGTGCTTCTGTGCTTTTTGTCTCTCTTGTTGTGTCTCTGCTCTGTCTTCTGTAACCCCAGTCGGTCGAGGCAGATGACCGTTCATACTGAGCCCGGTTCTGGTTCTGGTTCTGCTGGAGGTTTTCCTTCCCGTTAATGGGGAGTTTTTCTTCCCACTGTCGCCTTATGCTTGCTCAGTATGAGGGATTGCTGCAAAGCCATGTACAATGCAGATGACTCTCCCTGTAGCTCTACGCTTCTCCAGGAGTGAATGCTGCCAATCTGTATAATATGATTGAACTTGATTTTGTGCCTTGAGATGACATGTTTCATGATTTGGCGCTATATAAATAAAATTGAATTGAATTGAATGAAACCCTGTTTGTATATAACAAATTCACTGAAGTACCGTTTCATTAGCTGGTAATGCTAAAACCAGCTTCTCCCTGAGCTCAGAAGTTAGCATATTGTGCTGATTTTCTTTTTTTTTTTTTACTTGAACATGGTAAAGTTTGATGTTTTCAGACATAAATATTGTATCAATTAGCACTTGTGTCTGGCCGACATAAGTTATACTGGGACGTTTCAAAATATTCCCCACTGCACCGCTATTTTTTCAAGTTTAAACAGGCCTGAACAGCTCGTCTCTTTCCCGGCATTTGAAGGTTGTCGTTTACCTTATAAATGGTGGATACCGACGTTTGCTCCAGGGTATCTCTACAGGCAACCGAAGGGGCACCAGGAGTGTTGGACCTGGACCGATTTGCTGTTACAGAAAGTAATCTTCTTTAAATTTATTACAGATAGCGTGATGCTTGCTGTCAGGACTCACTGAAGCCATTCTGCCTTCAGGCAGAGAGATTATTCAGTGCAGCTGGCTGCTTTCCAAACTGAAACTATGATTAACCCACCCCCGTGTCTTTCAGTTGGAAAAGTAGCCATAGTACAGCGATTGTATCTTCTCCCGTCGCTAATCCCTCCTGTTTTTGTGAAAGTTTTGTCAAAAGATTTTTCCTGAAAGCCTCAGAACAAATGCAATTGTTCTGTTGAGCTGAAATCCTTCTTGTGCCACAATAAACAGAAAATTTGTATATAGAGATATATTCAGTTGTAATTTAAGGTGCAGAAGCTGTTTTTGATTTCTCGAAGCAGTGACACGGACAAAGAAATTCAGATTAGCAGATTTATTTTAGGGAAACAAATGTCAAACAAATTATGAGAAATGATTAATTAGTCTGTTTTTTTTTTTAGTTTACTGAAACCAGAAAAAGGCAATATCTTGTTAGAAAAAAATCTTTACCCTCAACACAATCAAAGCTAAACTAACAGATCCCTAACCTATGTTTAAAATGACCAGCACCACAAAGAAGTCAGGTTAGATCTGACCGGTGAGAATGACAGGTTATCTAAAGATGGATGCAACATGTTTGGCTAAGGCCTACGAAATTAAGCTGCCAGGATCCGCTGCGTGGCAGTTTGCGTGCATTTTCCGCCGCGCTCGGCTGCACGCAAACAGACGTCGGCAGGGGCTCCACGCACGACTGCTGCCGAGTCGTCTCCGCACTCATCGCCTTTATCTTCTCCAAACCATTGTCTCTCTCTCTTCCTCGCTCTTCTACATCCCACTTACTCTTCCTTTCACCCACTTTTCCCACCCGCCCTTTCCCTTGCCACTGTTTAAACAACACAGCTGAAATTAAACAGGGACCTAAACACTCAAGAGACTGATTTTTACTCTTTAGAGTAAGATTTAAACAAAAAGCCAAATGAAAATGAAAGTTAATTGGTTTTTTTTTATGTTTGGCTGATTTTCTGTATCAACTCCTACACACTGAACATATTTCGGCATCTCTTTATCTGCTGTCATCTCTCCATTTAAGCTAACTCCTTGTTTTGTCATGGAGGAATGTGTGCTGAAGGTTTAGGCAGATGCAATGAGCCCAGGGCATATTGTGCCCTATTATTTCTCTAAGTGGGAAACTTTGCTTCATGCAAACATATATGCACCTGTTGCGGTAAAGACCTGTCGCGCTTAAATCAACTGCAGCCTTGCCTTTCTTTAACGCCGCTGCTAATAAATTCCTACAATTCTTAAAGTGCATTATCTGACGAAGCGCACACAGCGTTAGCCGTATAATCTTCTGTGTGTTTCTCCTTCACCGTGTGGCTTTGAGGGAACAGTGAACCTTGACTTTTCAGTTTTTCCAAACAGTAACATTTGCGAAACGGCATACACAGATAAGGCATGCGGGTCTGGAGCCAGACATCACTGCTATCATCAACACCGATTCCTTGATAAGCATCAGAAGTGCTGAGAGGCTTTTGTTGTAATATATCACACCGCTAAATGTTACTCTGAATCTATGGAAACCCACGAGAGACAATAATACAAGCATTGTTCTAAAGGATCGTTTGTGCTGCGACAGCAGAATCAGACGGAACCAGACAAGTCATGTCTCCCATTTGTTAAGCTAAGATAATTTGCATCTCTGGTGGATATTAAAGTCTACATCCTCCCTGTATAAATAGCTGCTTTTGGTGTTGGACAAACCTTTTCCACCCTCAATGTGACACATATTCTGCATTACTCAAATTAACAGCAAAAAAAACACAACTATTAGAGGGAAAAACTAAAAACAAAAATCAAATCATAACCTGCTTGCTAATGTGTACACAATTTTAAACTAATTGAATCACGTTTTGAGTTAATTCCAGCACTCAGTCTTACTAGATTCACACCAGCCATTCATTATAGGGAATATGATTAGCCTTAAATAAGCTCATTGTGGGATTTCCATGACGTTTGTTTGTTGACTTAAACCATAATCTGCAAGGAGGCTAAAAGGAATTAAAACAATGGTACTGTCACCAGAAGAATTCAAAACTCAGATCAGATAAACTGTACAGTATATGTGTTACGTTATGAATTTTTATGTTAAATGAATAACCTAGGCTTCATTTATTGCGTCCTTGAAACTGGTTATGTTAACAGAGGCGTGTGACGACCGCTGGATAAAAATGATCTGATGTCGGCTCCGTTTTAAATAAGCAAAACTGATCTAAATATATTTCAGTTTTGATAAGTAAAATGTTACTTTCCTGCTGTATAAACAGATTTTTTCCCCTAAACTCTTCACAGTTTAAATGGTTTAGTAAAACTTCCACTGTAAGATGGCTTTTGTAAATATTTTAGTAATTTACAGGCAGCTGGAGGCTTAAAAAGTCTAACAGTATTGATACTGTCATTTCATTTAAAGTAAACTTCATTCCCACTTTGTGGCGTATTTTCGTTCTCGCCTATAAAGCTAGACGTCTTTCATTTTCAGACAGAAAATATTTAAAAGTGATCTTGGAAAACCACTGGCACTCGTCTATAGCAAAGCTTTGCCTTTTGCTTTCTTTTTTCATTTTAATCGAGAATGCACAGGCGAACGCATGATGAGAACCTTTGGGGAAAAGTAACGGAGGTGTCATTAAACATGCATGCTTGTCGCTTCACTTTATGCAAGCGAGAAATTACATCGGGGAATGGAAATTAACCAGGTCATCCTAATTTCAGACGACCACCACAGTGTAGAAGCTTTGGAGTTTTGCCTCGTCAAAACATTTCCTAGAATGTTATGTGAACTTTCCAAATATATGACCAGATATAAAGACTCAACCAACAGGTTTCATCAGTACGAGAAACGATGACCTAACCCTCAGATGATTCTGTAATAACGTGCCGTAATGTGTGAGCATGTTTGCATGATCTGCTGAACCACCGAACTGAGGAGAACCGTGGAGTCCTGGTCAGCAGAACCTTCTTGTCACTTTATTTGATCTATAGCAGAGAGGCTCCAGGAGTCTACTGAGACTCCCTCCCCCATGGCCCTCAACCCCCCCACTCCTCTTTTCTAATGCTCCCAGAAAGGAGGCAGCAGCCACGCCCAGAAACTCTGCACTGCCCCAAGTAAGGGATAAGGCTCTGGGGGGGGAGCAGGAGATGAAGGGGGGTGTTGAATGCAAAACTAGAGAAAGCAGACAATATAGAAACCAAAAAAAGGGGGTAACGGCAATGCAAGCGTTAGCGGCAAAGGGTGTAAGGCAGAATATTCATCAGGATCTGAGGTATTCTGCATGCAGTTGAAGGTTGTGGTGCATTCACTGACCGAGCTGCAGATAATAAACGCCTCGCCTGGGGCCGCAGGACGCTGCAAAGGAGCATGACAGCAGCATTGCTCAATGCAAATGTTTTTTTTTTTCTCTCTGAGCTCTGCTTCAGGCCCGATTTGGAAAAGGATAAAAAAAAAAACGGGCTGTTTCCAGCTGTTTCATCCAACGACCGCACAATATAGAATAAAAAGAAGCAGGTGAAGCTGTGAACCTGCGAAGGAAGCATGTTTCCCAAGAGTAAAAGGGGGACGATCTGCGATGAAAAGGCCACCGTGGTGGTACGACGTTTGCTCTACAATTAGAACTGCTTGCGGAGGGATTGTTGGTATTGGCAGTCTGTGTTGTGTTTACAGCCATTCCTTTTACACTCCCGGCTCAGAGTGCAGGCTTTTCTTTAGGGTGTCATTGTGACTGCGACTGGTAGGAGTCTGCAGGATGACAGCAGCTGTGGAAAGACTGATGAGCACCGTCAACAACACACCCTCCCATACACCTGCAGGGCCGCGTTTAGGACCCGCCGTCTCTGTTGGACGAAGACTCCGAGCAGAAACACTCTCACAAGGGCAAAAGGATTAAAGTTTTCTACTCGCCATGTCTAAGTCCGCTTCATTTTGATGCATCACTGAGGCGATCAGTCAGAGTAAAGTAGAAGTAGAACTAACTGAGAGCACAGTGGTAATTGAGTCTGACTATTCTAAGCAATGGGATGAACATTAGAGCTGCTAAATGTTGGGTAAAAAGTAGAAAACTAAACCAAAGTGAGAAAAAAAATCATAAACACAGTCTGTAAAGTCTTTACTGTCAATCTCATTGTGTTTACACTACTTTAAGGGTCTCTTTCTCATAGAAAGCAGGTGTTGGGGCTTATTATCATATCAGGTTTCATCCTGAACCCCCGAGGCCAGTTAAATGGAGCCCATATTAAACGTTGACCTTTGAGCAGTCCTATCTGCAGCACCTAGCAGCACTTACAAACACGCGTAATTGCACCGACAAACCCTTCAGACATTCCCGTGCCTGTTTAAAACTCCAATAGTCGCAAAAGCAGATATGCAAAAATGCACCATTTACTGTGAAAAGCTCCACATCAGATTAGGAGTTTTTGCAGACATGATTTACCAGGATTTCTGCACATGCAGACATCAAAATCAAGAACAAATTGTTCTAGTTTATATCTAGGACGCTGAGGCCTACTGCAGCGGCGCCAAGCTCTGGTCATCGAGGGGCAGGGTCCTGCAGGTTTTAGTCAAATCCAGACTCCAGCTGATTCAAATGGATGAATTACCTCCTCAGCAGGTTATCATGTTCTACAGAGGCCCGGTGGTGACCCATTTTTTTGACTCAACCAGGACAAAATCTAAACCACGCAGTGCACTGCTCCTTGAGGACAGACGCTGGATGACACCCAATGGATCGTTCCCACTGCAGAACACCCCAAAGGTTGCATTAAGGTCCGTGACTCTGCTGGTAGTTTGCGTTACTTGGTTTTATTGGGTTTTATTCAGCTGGTGTTTACCTTTTTTATCAATTTCTACCAGTCTGCTTATTTGGTGCCGACATACAGAGGAGGGATAGTGAGAACATTGGTGAAAGCATGCCAGGCAGGAGGCCCAGAGGAAAAACAAAGACGAGATTTATGGATGCAGGGAAAGAGAACATGAACGTAGTTGGTAGAAGGTGCAGAAGACGAGGTCAGATGGAGACAGATGACTCAGTGTGGCGATGCAAGAAAGGGAAAAGACCAACAACAGTCTGATTATTCTATCAAAAAAGCATTTTCCTGCAGACAATTGCTTTTCTGTCAACTGAGAGACAGTTGTTTGAAAACCCTTCAGCAGATCAGAGCAGTTACCATATCTAAAATTTAAACTTCAAGCAAGTTGTCGTCTCCACACTGCAAAAACAGAACTAAAAGTAAGTGAAATTTTCTTGAAATCATTGTAATTTTCCTTGATTAGAGCAGGTAAATAAGACTATTTGCCAATGGAATAAGATTTTTGCACTTAAAATAGGAACAATTCATCTCCATCGTCTTATTTCAAGTACAGGATGTCTAATTATGTCGTTTTAGAGATGAATTGTTCCTGTTTTAAGTGCAAAAATCTCATTCTATTGGCAAATAGTCTTATCTACCTGCTCAAATCAAGGTAAAATACACTCATTTCAAGAAATTTTCACTTATTTTTAGTTCCCTTTTTGCAGTGCAGATCTAGATTCCTAAATACATTGAGTTGCTGCCACGTGATTGGCTGATTTGCTGTTTAAGTCAGCAAGCTATTAAAGTGGCCGGTGAGTTTTGGTTTTGACTCCATCCGAATATGTCGACTCTTTAGCCAAAGCAGAAGTGCATCAGCGTTTGCCATGATTAGCGCTGTCCGAATAGTGCAGTCAGTAAGGAAGGAGGTAGGAAAAGGAGCCTGTATGCTTCCTGTTATTGGTCATATAGCCTAGAAACCTCGTGATGCCCCCTACTGGCGCTAAGGATCTATAAGGAATCCCACAATCCTTTGTGTGACACGACGTATCAGCACAACCCACGTCATGGAAATTAACACATCTCGACGAGAAGAGAGCGCACTTTTGTAGTTTAGTTTCAGAAGGCTGTAGGCCCGGATCTGACCACAATCATCCATGTGTGTCGGAGTTAAAGGCTGTCCGGAATCAGCACAGCAGTCCAAAGCTCCTTTTCTACCCAGGATATCGATGAACAAGAGCTAGGAGTTATAATCAGACGTTTCCGGATGAAGCCTTTGAATACTTGGAAGCCATGTTGGATTTTGAAGCCAGCATTGGGGGGGAAAACCTCTGACTTGTAGTGCCAACAAATAAAAGTTATAGCAGTAGCCTACTGCTATAGGCGTAGGCTACTGGAGGATATCAGGATCTAATTTTCTCACTCTATAGAGTTCTACTGTTCTTCAATTATGCATTATGTGTTGTCATTTCTGCTTTAACTTTCTGTTCTCTCTCTAGTTTATCTTCATAGTAGGTACACCTGGTCTGGCGTTCTGTTAACTGTGACATCATCCAGAGAAGACGGCTCACCCGCTACTACCATCTAACGTAGAACAGATTACTGGATCAATGTGTGCTTCTGTGCTTTTTTGTCTCTCTTGTTGTGTCTCTGCTCTGTCTTCTGTAACCCCAGTCGGTCGAGGCAGATGACCGTTCATACTGAGCCCGGTTCTGCTGGAGGTTTTCCTTCCCCTTAATGGGGAGTTTTTCTTCCCACTGTCGCTTCATGCTTGCTCAGTATGAGGGATTGCTGCAAAGCCATGGACAATGCAGACGACTCTCCCTGTGGCTCTACGCTTCTCCAGGAGTGAATGCTGCTTGTCTGGACTTTGATGCAATCAACTGGTTTCCTTATATAGGACATTTTTGACCAATCTGTATAATATGATTGAACTTGACTTTGTAAAGTGCCTTGAGATGACATGTTTCATGATTTGGCGCTATATAAATAAAATTGAATTGAATTGAATTAGTTTTCATATAACAAGCCACAAGAAACTAAAAAGTAAACTTTCGTGTTTACGGAGGCGGCTCCCGTTTTTAAATTGTCTGAAGCGTCAGTCTTTACAATACAAGCGCTTGTTGTCCCACTGACAGCCTCGGCCACTTAACATATGTGTGAACAAATCATAGAAAGACGTCAAGCAGAGTTATACATGTTTCCAGCTTCTAAAACAAACTCCAACAGCAAGACAATGCAAACAAAGTAGACATGCAGACAGCCCTCGTTTAAGGAGTGGTGTGTCATTTTAGAGATAAAGCGTAGAAACCGAAGCTAACTGTTGCTTAAATTACTAGAAAAACAAACCGTGGTTTAACATTGCATAGCTTGGCAACAAAATGACATGTCCTGTTTCATAAAGCATGTTCCACTCCTTCCAGCATGGTAGGATACAGTGACAGCGGTACACACAGAGGTCGTGGCATTCTCTAGAATCCCACTGCTAAAAGTTCAGGTTGGTCACTATGACCACGATGAGTCAGATTTCTCACTGTAAAATGTTTTTTCAACCCAGTGAGACAATTTCCAACAAGTTCTATTTATCGGAGCACGAATTATGATTTAAACTTAAAGATTGCTGGGTAACAGAGAAACCAAGACCTTTCTTCTCTGTAATCAGAAGCTGGGAAATCTCTGTCTCTGGTAGGACAGTGGATCTCTTTCATTTCATCAATTGTTTCATGTAATAAAAAATCCTGCCTCCATCCCATTTGCTTAAATTCTGCATCACCGAAACAATTAGTATATCTGTCATCTGCTGTTTAAAATAACAAACAGCGGATAATGATGATAATAATCATAATGAACTCAAGACTCCATGATAGATATCAGTTTACTTCCACTAGCTTGTTAATATAAGCTTAGCATAAAAATCGTAAATAAAAAGCTGATCTATTTTTTTCTGCCTTTTTAATTACCAACTTGTGCAAAAAAAGAAAAATAACTAATTAAGAGACAAGCAACGCTTTGTGCACTTAGCAAAACATGGTAATTTTGTGTCATCTATGAGATTAATTATGTTTTATGCCCATTCTTACAGAAGAATGGGCATAAAATTTATTACAGTAAAATAGCTCAAGCTCAGTCAGATTTTCCAGTCTTGCCACAAATTGAAACACCTGGACAGGCTTTGATATAAACCGTTCCTTTGTACCTTTGGCTGAATATTTGGGCTCGATTTCCTGTAGTAAGCTGAACCTGCGCTCAAGTTCTCAGAATTAGCTTTCCAAGATTGCCTTCCAGTTAGCTCCACCTATCTGATCAGCTTTCAAAGAGAGCATTCCAACAGCATGCTGCTGCCACCACTGTGTTTCACTATGGGAGCGGTGCGTTCAAGGAAAGGATGCGTGATAAATGTCTTCCCCCTTACAGTATTTAATTTATCGGTCAAAAGGTTTGATTTTGGTTACATCTGGACAAAGCACCTTCTTAAGGCTTTCTTTCAACAACAACATCCTTTTCGTCGTTCCTCCATGAAGGCGCAATTTGTTTTTGTACAATTTTAATTTTCAGAGACTAAACTGAAAACTGCTATCCAACTTTTCCCCTAACCTCCCTCTTGTGATCCTTATTCTTCATGATGCTTTTTGTTCTATTTTCTTTCCATAACAAAACCCTGAGCCCTTCAGCTGGATTTATGCTGGCTTTAAATTACACACTAACAAAGCGACAGGCTGAAGGCAAATGGTTACACTGGATTTTATGTGCTGGTATTAAACAGGTAAACGGGAAGGAATACAAACGCAAGCAGAACTTTAAATTCTAATTGTTGGGCTCTTTTTTTTTTTGGCATTAAGACAACAGTTCTTATTGCCACTTTGCCAGACAGGACATAAAAAAAAGACAAAAAGAATAATTAAAAACCACTGGGCAAGGACTACTATATATTGAAAAGTAAAAAAAAAAAAAATGTATTTTTTTCCACAGAGTTCAATGGGTAATATGGGTAATGGGTAATAATAAGCTAATATGAAGCATCATGGCTCTATAGAAGGGTTTTCTTTTGAAGGCTAAATTAAGATGCAAACTTAATAAGATGAGAGGCAGAAGTGGGAATATGTGCTGAGGGGAACGTCCATGGGGCTGCACAGTGGCACAGTGGGTAGCGCTGTTGCTTTGCAGCAAGAAGCTCCTGGGTTTGACTCCAACTTTCTGCATGTTCTCCCTTTGCATGTGGGAGGAAGGTTTTTGGCCCACAGTCCAAAAACATGACTGTTAGGTTCATTGGTCTCTCTAAATTCTCCTTAGGTGTGAGTGTGTGCAAGAATGGTTATTTGTCCTGCGATAGACTGGCGACCTGTCCAGGGTGAACCCCGCCTCTCGCCTATTAACAGCTGGAGAAAGGCTGGAGAAAGCGTGCACAGATAACGGATGGATGGGCAAGTCCATGTTCTCTCAATCCAAAAAAGGTTAAAAAACAAAACAACTGGAATTCTATTCTGAAGCTGAAGATATTTCGCTTCCCATCCAGGAAGCTTTCTCAATACAAAATGTCTGCAGTAGTGAGGAGTTCCATATTCTCTCATCCATCACTCTAAATATACTAGTTATTAGGAAGCACAAGTCTGCATCTGCTTTTCTTTACCCTGAAGATAAAGATCTCGCCTCCACTCTCCCATCACCCTGTTTTTTTCCTCTCCCTTCTCCTCCTCCTCCTCCTCCTCCTCCTCCTCCTCCTCCTCATCCTTTTCCCCAGCCCACCCATCCCTCTGTGTCCCTCTTTTTTCTATGGATGGCTGCTGATATTCCCGTGGGATAGTGGAGGAGGAGAGTTTTCCAGGGCTTGTTGCTTCATCATCCTAAATAAATCAAGGAACATGTTCAGGCCACCTTACATTGGGTTCACAGGTGAAACCCACAGACAGAAACTCATTTGTTTTCCCTTGCTTTCATGTCCTTCTGCTGCACTATTTACAATATGAACACTATGATGCAGCGTCAGTCGCCCCTTTACTTACCTGAGCTAATTATTTTTTTGTTTTTTTATGTAATTTATAACTTTATAATATGCTTATACAGTAAAAAAAAAAACAATCTGCGGAATAAAATCTTAATGTGATAAATCTGATGTTTTTCCCTCTTAGGTTTGTCCTTTATATAATCACAAAGATTTATAGAGAAAATAAAAATCCATCAAACATTTCAGGCGACTTCCAGCTAAGGAAAGACACCTGTGAGACTTACCCATAATCCGTTTCTCTCTCTCCCCACCTCCTTTCTCCTTTTCTTCCTCTCGCACCCAGTTTCAGTCTACATGTCCCGGCTTGCTGCAGCTGGAGGAAACATGCACTCCCTTTCTCCCCTCTCCGCTGAAACAATCACAGTACCCTGCTGACGGGCCACAGCAGGGTGCGCCTCGCTGCAGACAGGCAACAAGGAAGATTGACGTACGTGCAATCTTCGTGACCTCTGCTTTTGATCAACAGCCAAGAACCTGCTGCCATAGTGATCCTTTTTCTTGTTTTACACAGTCAAACAAAGAAAATGAACCATTGTTTGCGCATTCAGATTTTCTCGTTTTTCTCATGAGGCTTTTTTTTTTTTTTTTTTAAATGTAAAGGGCCTCACAATAGTTTGGTGGCTCATAACGTCAAAGTAATTATGAGGATTTTCCTAATTATTTTCTTTTGAATTGTTTCATATAAGCCTCGCTGTTAGCTGGCACGGTCTCGTTTATTTTAGCTCTGCTGCGAGGTGAAAAACTTTGAGGTTGACATAAAATGCAACGTACGAGACAAGAGATCTTTGTAGATGTGCTACACGCCCAGAAAGATAACAGTGTTTGTAACTGAACAATATCCAGTGCTTTGCTTAAATTAGACATCTCACAGAGCAGGTTTTAATCCATGATCTGGAGATGGAAGGAGCATGGCAGAGCTGCTTGGCTGCAAAGAAATCCTCCGTCCACCCGCACTGACGGGCCCTGCAGGGTGAGCATTAATCTGGGAAGCAGCCAAGAGACCCATGGTTACTCTGGAGGAGCTACAGAGCTACAGAGCTGAGATGGGAGAATCTGCCCACATTAAAACCATTACAACCCACAAAACTGGCCTTAATGGATGAGCTGCAAGGTGAAAGCGATGGATTTGTTTGCCATTTGTTACCAGCCACATAAATGAAGGTGATCCGGTCAGATGAGAACAACATTCAGCTTTGTTTTGCTTACATACAAAATGCTCTGTGGCAGAAAACCAATACTCCACATCACCCTGAACGCACCATCCCCTCTGGGAAACACGTTGGTGGCCGAATCATGCTGTGCCGATACCTCAGCAGGGACAGGGAAGCTGTTTAAAGCTGAGGGGGAGACCGGTGGAGCTAATTACAGGACAAGATTACCTGTTAGAGGCTGCAGAAGACTTAGGATTGGTGCAAACATGCAGCTAGAGCTACAATGGGAGGGTTTAGATCAAAGCAAATCTACGTGTCAAAAGTCCAGACCTGAATCCAACTGAGAATCAGTGGCAAGATTTTGAAAACTGAAGTTCAGACACTCTTTTTCCACTCTGACAGAGCTTCAAAAAGAGGAATGTGTCTCTAGATGTGCAGGGCTGGTGGCAACAGACCGACTTGCAGCTGTAACCTCTACGTTCTACGAAGCCGTGAGTCAGGGGGATGAACCACAAATCATCTGAGGTCATAATTTTTTTATTTTCCTTAACTTGTGTTGGTCCGTAACATAAATATCCCAATAAAATAAAAAGAGGTTTGGGGTTGTAATGTCACAAACGAGTTTAAGGGGTGTTAACTGTTTGCAAAGCACTGTATTTTACAGCTGGAATAATTATAATCAAACTGGATGGATGTTAAAGACACTAAAATGAAAAATTCTTTAGTTACAAATGCTTCAGTAACCCACCAAACCATTCAATATTCTTTCACTGCAACCTCTAGGATTAGCTAATGTGTGTTGTCCAGGGTGGGGTTAATTCAGTCTCGTCCTTGGCAGATAAAACACAGCGACTACGCCTGATTTAAACCTACCATCCTTATAAAAACTGTTAACTGTTTGCAGTCTGCTGCAGAAATAATAATAAAAATGTAATCTTGAAAAGTCTAATGTTGAGACAATGTGTTCTACAACTGACAGTTTGTTTGCAGATTACTTCAGAATTATTAAACTAAATAAGAGTTGGACTAACAACAACATGAACCACAATGCTGCATGTTATGCCACTGTAGTTTAAGACTCTTTATGCTAAATTCAGTTGTAAATATGAAGCCTTTGCGATGCCCCTGTAAACGGTGAACTTCATTAACTTTTTCAGACCGGAACACTTTAAGTGACAGGTGGATAGAGTGACTTCAATAAAAGTCCTGGAGCAAAGACCAGCCACAGGGTGACGGTTTCCTCTCTTTAGGTTAATTAATGTGGGTGTGCAGAGAATCAATTAAAACAAATACCTCCGTAGGAGTGTCTGCCAAAGTGTGGAGGACCAGAATGTAGTCTTAAAACAGACAGACCGATAAAGAACTAGCGAGTCTTTTAAATTAAAGGACAACCGTTGCTATTTTAGAGCCACTCTATAAATATTAAAAGTATGAATAACAAATCACAAATGGCTTTTTCATTGTTTTTCATCAGAAGCTTCTGAAAAAAACAGCCTCTCTTAAAACAGGAACTGAGTGATTATGGTTATTTGTTGATTAAACAGAAGACATTTTTAAGAACAAAATTTTAGATGTTTGTGGCTGGATGTTGTGAGCACTTTTTGCTGAAAGCCAAAGAAAAAATATTAAAGGAAACATTAGGAAGATCAAAGGAAGTGAACCAGTGAAGATTTATCTCTCGTGGAAACACTTTTTTTGCCCCCATGATTATTAGAAAACTAGAATCTTGGACTTGAAGGAAGGAAGACCCCAAACCTGACTGGAGATGACACAACCCGGTCCATGTTACAGCTAATACAGCTAGCTCGGACAGGGAGTCAACAGCCAGACCATTGAGGGAACTGGGCAAAGTTTTAGCCAAAGTTTTGGCTGCAAGTATTTTATTCTGTGTTTCTGAGCAAAATAAGGATGTTTAAAGAGTGTTTGACTGCAAACACAGACAGTTCATCAGCATTTAAACTTCCTTCCCATCCACCAACTATGTAGTCAACGTCACCGCCCTATTGTATGTGGCAGAAAGTAGTGAACGTCTATGTTATATATATATATATATATATATATATATATATATATATATATATATATATATATATACATACATACATAAAATATACACATACATATGTATACATACATATAATATACACATATATACGTGCACATATAATATATACACATATAATATATATGTATTTATGTATACATAAGTAGGCCTACATATGTATACATAAGAATTATATATATATATGAGAGAGAGAGAGAGAAAGAAAGAGAGACAGAAATATGAATGTGTTATGAATATAAAAATCTATTTTAAATCTAAACATTGTGGTTTTCCTTATTTCATAAAACCGTGTCGACCTTTTAAGATCTGGTATAGACACAGATTAGCAACAGACTTTTTGGGGGAGTATTAAATAGATTAAATTACTAATATGAGAAAAAAGTCTTTGAAGAATAATTTAAAAAAAAAAAGTCAAAAGTGGTAATATTATGCGAAAAACATCATATTATGACAATTAAGGGGGAACATTTCCAGAATAGTCACAGTTTGCAAAAATATCTTAGTCCTGGAGTAAAAGGGCCAGGATAGATTCTTATAATTATTTTTATTCTTTACGAGAATAAAGTCAGGAGAATGAAGCCAAAGGAATACAAAAATAAACTTGTTATATTACAAAAATAAAAATATTATGAATATAAAGATTAAATTAAAGAGATTAAAGTCCCTATGATGCTGTTTAAGTGACTGAGTCTAACTGCAGATTTGCCACATTCAACATGGCGGACACTCTGACGCATCCGCAGCATTAGCCAGACCCCGCCCAATAAGGCGTCTACGTATATAATGTCTAAGGGCATGACAGCATACTCTTTGTAAGATTGTACAGCTATGGTCCTGTAGCTAAGTAAACCCTTAAAGGTTTAAAATTAAGTTTTAAACAACAACAACATGGTTTATATCACTCTGAATATAAACCATGAATTATGAATATCTACTGTATAAATCTTCATTAAATGAACTCAAATTCACACAGGAGACTTTGATATCTACTTTTGTCTTGGATGGACATTGTGTAACGCATTGATGCTAGAGCTCGGCTTAGCCACCGTAATGTCAACCCACTTTGGTGATTTTCAGCTAAATACCAAAGTAACATCTTAACAAGGTCCTGGATCATCAAACCAAAACCTTTTTAATTCACAAGAACATAAACAAAAACTAAGGATGATTAGAGATAAAGTCCAAAGTGAAACAGAACGCATTTAAATGGAGTCGAGTGTGTCTACAAAACCACTATCTCTAAAAATCAAGTTTGACTGAACCCTCATTGCAAAGCATCAGATAATTCTGACAGAGAAGACAGAAAAAGATTGTGAAACTTTGGTGCAACTGCTGTTAAATGTTTACAGCATTATCTGCTAAGAATCTCTCCATGCACGTTAGAGTGATAAATTCTTATGTGACCAAAACTGTGTCGATAGCCTTAGTAAAACTGAACATTTTTAAATAAAAACCAATCTAACGTGAAGCTAACTGCTCAGTTTCTCTAAAAAACAGCATCCAAAACCTAAAAAAAAAAAGAAAAAAAAAAAAAAAGAAAAAGTCAAATCACATCCGGCTGACGTGCACCTGCTGGTGTGAGACTTAAGAGGCTCCTTGGAAAACAAGTCACCTGCTGCTGCTGCCAGTGCAAAGACAGGGAGGGGTGGAGGAAGGCGGGGGTGGAAGAAAAGCACTGAGAGAACCAAAGACAGCGAGAGGGACGCCTTCGCCTCCAGGACAAATGCAGCTCGCCTGCCGTTCTAAAGAAAATGACTTTTAAATCAGAGGTGTGAATGGAGGAGAGGGAGAGATGCATGGATGAGCGAAGGAGGGGATAGGGGAGAGTGTGTGTGCTGTGTGTGGGGGGGGGGGGGGGGGGGGGGGTTGGATAGGGAAGGGAGTTGTCTCCTGCAACAAGTCTAACCTGAACCAAAGCTAACAAGATGCCATGATTGCAGGGTGCTGAAAATATGAAGGAACAACCAAAGACAACAAAGAAAAAAAAGAGAAAATTAAACACTAGCTTTTGTTCAGTCACCTCTGCTCAGGTTTCAGACAGACATGAGCTCTCTCTCTCTCTCTCTCTCTCTCTCTCTCTCTCTCTCTCTCTCTCTCTCTCTCTCTCTCTCTCTCTCTCTCTCTCTCTCTCCCCAACACACAGTCTTAAAGCAGTGTAGCGTATCCAATCAGGCAACACGAATACAAGAAACACAAGCTCATATATAAGGTCAAGCTGCCAGACAGATTAAATTGCCCATGAAGAAAAAAAAACAAAAAACATAAATCCAAGTCTGAGCCATCCACCTCACATAAAGTTAAAGATTTCCCCATGCAGGCATGAAAAGGTAACATGTGCAGCAAACATTGGGGGGAAACATTTCCGCGGAAGAGCAATTAGGTTTCAAAACCTCAACCTTTTAAAAAATATATAATAGGTGCAGTTTACTAATTGAGGTGAAACATTTAGTAATTAAAAGCAAATTAAAATGCTTTATTAGAGTCATGCAATCTTGGGATCCAGATGATAAATGGATATTATAATAGTGCAATAAAAAACAATCCGAATTCATGACACTGTCTGACATACCTCAGATTAGAGCATAATCAAAAAGTCAATTTATTGCTCTTAAATTCAAGTGAAATGTCTTATACAGAATTATGAGCAGCAGGTTGATACATTTCCATCCTTTACTTAGATTAATCTTGATGATTATGGCTTACAGCTACATTAGAACAGTACAAAGGTATTTTGAAGTGTAAGAATATGTCTTAAAATCATTGTATGGTCTTTAGATTAACACATTCTTTGTGGTAATCTGCTCCTGAATAAGAGACGACATCACAAGTGTCTTTGCTGGGCTAAAGGGAAAAGGGCCTGGCCTGTTTCTCAGTGGGTCAAACCTCACTTTTGCAAATGAAAGTCCTTTTTTATTGTTATTTTATTTTGAAATGTTCCATAGCCAGGAGGTAAAGTGGAAAAAGAACAGAATCCACCTAGCTTGAGGTCCAGTGTGGACTTTCCATAGACATTGATGATTTAGGGAGCCGTGTCACAGGGCACAGGAAACAAAAAAGCATATCGATAAAAATGAAATCATATTGATCAATATCAATAATTATCAATAAATTCAAAACATATATTTTAAGTGCTGCCATGGCCATTTTATGCTGTTGCTTAGCGATTTATTTTCAGATACAGACACAAACAAACACTGAATTCAACCAGCTTTTTACCAAAACTGCAAGTTTTTAAAAAAGAACACGTGCTCTCTGAACTCTTTGAAGGGGGCGGAGCTTGGTTCCTGGGTCTGCATTGTGATTGGTTGGAGGATGTAATAACTGTAATATTAACCTACATGGTTAGAATGCAAAAGAAAGGAAAACTGTTATTCTATTGAACTTTTTATTGGCCCTTTTTTCTATCATCGATCGATATCGGTCAATATATATTGTTATTGAATTATCGTCCAGCCTTATCATGTCATCTGCTGGGGCTGGTCCACTGTGTCTTATCAAGTCCGAAGTCAGTGCAGCCCTCTATGAGGAAATTTCACAGCATTTATGTGTTCTTTTTTTGGTATTTCATACTTTCTCCTTTTCAGTAAGCTGATATCTATTTAATGACCCCTCCCCTCAGAATTTTATTTGTCTTATATAAGGTTCTAAGTTCCCAAAAATTACATTTTCGCAACCAGATTTTTTTTTCTTTCCACTAAATCTTCCATGGTTATGTTTAGATAAGACACTAAGGGTAGACAGCTTCTTTTTTTTTTTTAGCAAATACCTGTTGTTGTCTACCATCTGCCTCCTACCAGTTCAGCCGCCATCGGCCTGCTCTGCCCGTCATCCCCACTGGGAGCAGCGTCGTCAGTTCTGCCTGTTTCCTACTCTCACTGGACTCTTTCCTGTCCTCCCCCCACTCTTTACTTTGTTTTTATTTTATGACAACACCCTAAAAGCATAACAGTGTGCAGGTTTTTATGGCATACATGGCTAAGTATGCCATAAAAACCTTTATGTGCAATTGTTTTTGGTAATAGGTTGTATGTTATATTCCAAATGTGGGGCTCCCTAAAAAAAGGAACAGGTTAAATTGACACATTTCAATGATGTATATGTTGCAATGACAAATAATAATAATAATAATAATAATAATAATAATAATAATAATTATTATTATTATTATTATTATTATTATTATTATTATTATTATTATTATTATTATTATTATTATTATTATTATTATTATTATTATTATTATTATTATTATTATTGTTATATTCTGAGAACTATTTTTTTTTTTCATTAGCTGAAACCCTTTAGGATTAAAAGAGTAAAGGTAAGATAAGGAAAATCTTTTCCCCAGGGTGGAAAGCTTGATTTCATGATGAAAAGTATGGGCCTAAAAGCATTATATGACTCAAACATCATTAGTTCAACTTTGTAGTCCAACTGTTTTTAATATTTACGTTTAATTTATATATTATATATTTTATTTTTGTTTCTACATTTGTTTATTCTGTTTTATTTTCTTATATTTTAATCATGTAAAGCACTTTGTGTTGTCTTTGTACTGAAATGTGCTTTGCCTTGCCTAAAAGTAAATATGTCTTACTTTTTGATGATCTCATTGCTCAAGGTGGACCTTTCTACAACATGTTGGGTCAACAGTTGAGATGAAGCAATCTTATAAATGCAACAACAAAGAACGAATTGAGCACAATGTGGGTTTGCACAACATTATCTTATCTTGTTTTCATATTCACTTGTCAATTTTTGCACGCAAGCTAACAAGCGATACTGCATACTCCTAGATAATATTAGAAACTAAATGTGTAACCTTATTTTATATATATATATATATATATATATATATATATATATATATACAGTGTTTTTCATAAGTAACATTGTTTTATTTTGTTAAAATAAAATAAGAAAATAATCATTATTAGACATCATGAAAGCTTAAGCTCCATGAGGACTATTATAGCATTCATAGGTGTGCACCTACAATCCTGAGCCTGAGTCACACAGTAACTGATGACAAGCGTGATGAAGATTATGTAATCAAGCTACATTGGGTTTTATTTCCAGAATTTGTAACATAACAGCTACAGGTCACGGGACGCTCACTAAATAAACGGGGGGCTTCATGTTAGCACTGTTGCTGTACAGCAAGAAGGTCCTGGGTTTGAATCCCAAAGTTCACATGTTCTCCTCGTGCAGGCATGGGTTCTCTCTGGGTACTCCTGCTTCCTCCAATGATCCATAAACATGGTTAGCTGGTCTCTCTAATATGCTCCTACGAGCTTGTGTGAATGTTTGCATGTCCCTTGGGTCTCTGTGTTCTCCTGTGATGTACTGATCTGTCCAGGGCGGACCGCCCTGTAGCACAATGACTGCTGGAGAGAGGCCCACCATGCCTTCCCCCCCCCCTCCTCCTCCTCCTCCTGCACACATAAGGGGGTATAGATGATAAATGGTATTTGAGAGGACAGCAAAGATGTCTTATGATTAAAAACAAATAATTATACGGCTTAGATGCTCACATTTATGTTAGTATTGCACTGATGTTTTTTTCTTTAAAGGATCACTGTCATTTATAAACTAATAACATTTTTCTTTTCCAATGGTTACTGGCAGTTATTGAGTTTGAACCCTCTACAGCTTTGTGTTTTTGCCAAGAGAAAATAAGATGATCCCTTATTGCATCCAACGCGCAGAGTCTGCACAGGGATACAGGGCTTGCCGTTTTGGTTATTGCTTCATTTATTTTCCAAAATGTCATTTCACAGTTTACGAGGCCATCGAGTTGGCTAAAGGCAATAATAATGAGTTAAAATGAATGATCTCAAATTACAGGCAGACTAGATTAAAATCTATTAAATTGAACTCTGGCTCCAGCCTAATAAACACAGAGGTCTCTCTGCTGTAACAGTCATCCATGATATTATTTCCTTTATTTTGTTGAGCAGAATGTATATATATATATATATATATATATATATATATATATATATATATATATATATATATATATATATATATATATTTATATATATAAATAATTTGTTTCCATACAGTGATCACCTATTAAATAAAAGGAAACTGCAGGCCACTTTCCGAACTGGAAAATAAATCAGTTTGCTTTATAGAGGTCAACCCAGCAACATCTCAACAGCTATTTTAAATTGAAAAATGTAAATCCCTGCAGGAACTCAATAAATGAAATTTTTTTTTTTTCATTTTTGATCAATCCTAGGTGGTGCCCATGTTTAAATACATTATACTAGTTGTTTAATGTCCTATGCTTTTTGGTTTATCCTAAATGAAGACCTTAAAGTCCCTGAAACTGAAAATCTGGTGAAATGTCTAAAACATGTCACGAAAGTTTATGCCTGCAGTCACAGAGCAGTGCATGATTAAGCTCAGCCATTAAATGTGGCATTCTTTGCAGTTTTGTCATCGTGGCTTACAGTGACAGGTGTTCACGACAGGCCCGAACTCGCAGAGGATTTAGAGAAATCCTGCTCTGCCACCACCACCACGTCCTCGTAACGTGCAAACGTTCCTTCCCAATCTGGAGTATCGCCTCAGAGCGACGCGACTTCCTGTTGCAGGTTGCAGAGTTGAGATGAGTCTGTTCCCTTCATTCCCTTTCCCTATCCAACGTATACGCATTCCTTACTCATTACAAATGAATGCTGGTCTGTTTGGTTTTTAAAACAGGCCCGACAGTTATTAAATGCACGCTGCAACCAACGTTCTCGCATTCTTCTGAAGATGATGGACAGCGCCCACAAACCACAAATGAAAGGAACAAGAGAAACTAAGATACAGTGTTGACACAAAAGTTAAATCAAAGCACAGCCAAACTTAAAATTAGGACATTAAAATTCTAGACCTTCCACACACAAAAAAACAAAGGACAAAACATGGGAAAGCTTTATTTTCAGATTTGCTTTACAAGCAGATAAAAGATCAATTTCCCACATCTCACCTCATATATTCACACAATAATAATCTTTATTGTCATTGCAACATAAATTGCAATGAATTTCATCCTTTGCATGTAACCCATGCCTCAGAGCAGTGGTGTTGCCTCCATATGACACATTCTGGGGCTAAAGGTCTTGCTCAGGGACACAGAATGTCTTATATGGGATTCAAACCAGGAACCTTGCAGCCTCTCCACTTTTTATTGTTTTGTTTCATTTACTTTTTTGGAGGATTTATGGAGAAAATCAATGCAGTAGATTTTTAAATGTAGAAATGTTTTCCTTTTTGCTTTCTGCAATATTTAAAAATCTTTTACATGAATAAAGGTGATTGATTTCAAAACAATAGCTGCTATAATTGTGTCCTGCAGTCCCTGTAGATGTTTTAAAATTTTCTGCTGACGTGTCTTCCAGTCCATTTTTTCATAGGATATTAAACCCACCTTAATAAGGCTTAATATATCAAATGGATCCTTTAATTTTGTGCTAAATCTGCGCTCATAAGAGACTAAAATAATGCTATTTTAAAGGTTGGTATATTGTGTATACATTTGTTTCTCTTCTGTATCAACACCTTTTGTAAGATTTTATGAGTCTCATTATTAACTTGAGTGCCCAGCACACATAAATAGTCATTGTAACGAGCATTTTTAACTCTTTACATTGAATTAAAGTCATTCATTAATATGATCAAAGCTTTTTTATTTATTTTCTTTGGGGAAAAATAAACACAAAAGTTTATTCTTTTTCATCCCCTCTATCCTAGCAGGAAGTTTGAATGAGGGCCTATTATGACTGTGTCATTATGTGAAAAACAAGAAGCAACACCAAATATCATCTTTCTTAATTTTTGTGAAAAAGCCCTTTATAAATACATAGCTTCACTGAAATATTTTAAAGACAGAAATCAAAGTGTTTTAAAGATTTCCATAAAACAGCAATAAACATCAATACACATTCTCACTTTTTTCCTCCCTGAATATCGTCATAAACTTTAGAAAATCTAATTTACCTATTAAATCTATTAAAAGCTGTTAAAAAAAACTAGCTCTGAAAGAAATATTATACTTTTGTAATTTTTAGCTCAAATTCCCAAAGTTTAACCCCTTAAACCTAATTATTTATCAGAGGTGTCAAGTAACTAGTAAAAATACTTTATTACCTTACTTGGTTATTTATACTTTAGTGGATTAATTTATTTTTATTTTATTTTATTTGCCTACTTACATTTTCATGCAATTATCTTACCTTTGAATTACTTACATTTTGAAAATAGTCTACTTCTATTTTATTTATGCTTGTTTTCGTTCTAGCTTGTCAAATATTCAGATAAACAGCGCTAAGCGCTACTGCACCAGGCAAACACCCCAACAAAAACTTAAGAAGAACAAAACTTAACAGAATGTAGCATTTTTAGGATTATTAGTCAGTTTCCTTTTTTTTTTTTTTTCATTAACTGCTAGGATTTCTCATTCATTTTGTCAACACTGTCTACTGTATACAGACAACCATCTAAGGCTAATTGTTATAAGATAGTAATGGTAAGTTTTGTTATTTTAATCTGTTCCTGCAACTATACCTGGATATTCATTTACATCCCAATAATAACAAGTAAAATGTTATATAATCGGTCTCTGAAGTTTTTGCACCAATACAGTGGCCTAGTGCATTATAGGCCACTGTGGTGTGGGATTTGTTTAATTAAATTACTTCTACTTTGATACTTTGAGTAGTTTTTAAGCAGGTACTTTTATACTTCTACTTGAGTGATAACTGGGAATATTTCTGACAGCCCTGTTATATATACGCCTCGCAGATTTAGATTTAAAGTCATGCTTTAAACACACAAATCACAAGCAAATGTTTCTTGTGTTTTAAAATAATATATAGACCCATGAGTCTGCAAGAGGAGCTAAAGATTAAGGTAATGGCAAGGAGGCCTTCCTACCTGATTTTTTTTTTTTTTTTATTTTAGTCAATTTGATATGACATTTTTTAATAGAATTAAAAACGAAATTAAGTTTTCCCCTTTTCAAAATAGAAACTCCTTTTACATCCTTTGAGAGGTGTCTGTCTCAAGCCCTGTTGCCGTGCATGAAAAACATGTTTTCACCTCGTGGAGAACAATAAGACTGTATTTTTTAAGGGATTTTAACAACAGTGAACGACAATTAAATTACTGTCAGGATAAAAATGTATCTATAGTGGTAGGGTGGTTTATACAAAAGAGACATTTTTCAACACTTCAAAGGCACAAAAAATGCAAAAGGGACAAAGATTGCTCTAGTTTGTTTAAAATGCATACAACAATTAAAGTTAACCACAAGGTGCACAACCTTTCCAAATTATATGCCCCTTTCATAAAAAACCCAGAGTTGTGCAATCCTAAATCTGCTCAGTAAATCCCTTAATTTTCTCTAGCTCTAGAGAAAATGACCAGCCTGAATTAAAAGGTATTGTAAAGGTAATCTAAATATATATTTGACATCAATTATCCGAAACGTCTAAAACCAACAAGTCTTCTGGGAATATGCCGAAAGCTTGAGCGATAAAAGGAGCACGCACACGTCTGAAGAAGAAAAACACTGGCTCACACACATTCAGTCAACCCTGTGGCAGTAAACAGGTCATTCCGCTGTGCTGAATACCATTTCTCCTAACAAAGGCATCAACCTTTACGGGGGAGGAATTCTGACCCACAAGGTTTTTTTGTTTTGTTTTGTTTTTTTTATCTCACACAGCCTTATCTGGTCTTAAAACCAAATCATCACTCTTCACTCTCCAACCGCTGGGAACCTAAGACGTCCTAAATAAGCCTTCTGGATCCCGTTTAATTTAAATTACAATAAAGGTTATATCTAAATCAGTGTCCAAAACATACAGTTGTTGAAATGGACAATGTTAACTGCTTCTTTTAAAGTTATTAAAACTGAATTTTCTCTGTATTTACCACGTAATGAGTAGACTTAACATGATTGATTCACCCAATAAGCAGGACAGTGGAAGAATGCATTCTGCAAGCAGGTGTATGCGCCCGTTTACACCTGGAGGAAGAAACACCTGTGCGTTTCACCTGCTTCAGACTGCAAGCGGTAATCAGTGTCTGTGCGATAAATCCACGCGGCCTGTAAAGCCACGTCTCATTCCAGCAGCTCATTCAGGGGCGTTAAAGTGTGACGAGTGCGTAGGCAAAGACAGCTTTGTAGTTTCAGGACGACAAGATGTTATATCGCCCGGGCTTCATTGAACTGCCATAAAAATTGCCTTTTGAGAATTGGTGCGAAAAGAGCCTGAGACGAGGAGCTGGAAGATGAAAGACGAAGGCTGTCCCCGCAAACGGTGACGGTTTTTACAGGATTTACGAAGAGGGAGGCAGAATCCAATCAAATGCATCTTTTTTATGCTATGCAAGCGACTCTGACAGAGGATTCTTATCACAGCAAGTTCCTGCATTTTTTTTACTGTTAGGAAAACAAACCAGAACAGGGGGACATTTGCCCAAAGTCTTGCTTTGCTCTGAGACATGAAGGCATTTACATTATCGGGGTCGTACGAGCAAAATGTTGGGGTGACGTGTCAGTCAGCCATGAAAGCGAGCTCAATAAGGACTCAGCTTGGACTGAGGCATCTTCACATCAAGCTTACAGTGTGCTCACCCTGCAGCGGCTCTTCCCTCCCCCTGCTGGCTGCTGGGAGTTGATGTTTCAAGGTTTGCTGCTGGATTTAAAACCCAACTTTGAGCCTTAATGATTAGGTTGTGACAGGTTTTTAAAGTTAGAGCCGTCTAATAGTGATTGAATCCAACAGGGCTCATGTTGAGGCAAAACTGACTAATGTCCTACAAGAGGGAACGTTAGATTAAGCTAATTTTAGTTTGGAAAATGACTAAATTATGCCCCCGACAGAGGGGGAAATAGTGTTTTTTTTAAAAAATCAACACTTTGTTGTTGTTTTGTTGGTCATAATTTCTCCCATTAATAAATGGAAACAGTGACTCATGGATTCATCACGAGATAAAGAAATAAAAAGTCCTTCGTGTTAAAACTGTAGCTCACGCCCTCTGCTGATCTGCCTTTGTTTTTTTCCAAAGCTCCTGTTATAGTAACACGACTGCTGACGTAGCGCGCCGTCCCTCCTTCGTTCGAACAGAACAGAAAACATGCCATCTGAGTTAGTCAGGGTTACAGAGCAAAAAACTATTGTCATTGAGTCATTGCTAATTTTGTAAAAAGGTACAGGAGAAGCGGGTCACAGGTGAGCTTCAGAAGACACCCCTCTGGGACTTTACAGGTGCATTTGCGTTAACTAGAATATCATTGAGAATTGAATGGCTCCCTAAAATCCCCCATTATTCAAGTTTCTCAAATAATTTAAATGAGGATTTAGAATACAGAAAAGTGGGCCTACATAAAACTATGTCCATGTACTGTACAGTATATGCAGGTGATGCCAAGTTGTTGCTCCTTTTGCCTGAATTACTGCATTGGTGCAGTTTGGCATGGAGACAATGGGCCTGTGGCTCTGTTGAGTCGGCTCTGGTGTCTCTCACCTTCATCTTGGCAACTTAAATAATGCCAATTTGTGGTGTGATCAGGTGCCAAGTTCTGCAGGACGACGAATTTGGCGTCTCCAAAAAGCTTGTCAGCAGAGAGAAAACAAGGAAGTGCTCTAAAGTGTTCTAGGAAACAGCTACTCTGTTGTTGCACTTAATAAAAAACAGCGGGTCAACGGCAGCAGATGACACAGGTCCTCAAAGCATCTTGATTGTGCAATCCAATCAGTTACTTCGACTACTGTCATGTCTTGATGACATCAACAGCTGGATGACTTTAAATTTTCTACATTTAAATTCTGACAAGACAGAGGTTGTAATCTTTGAACCAGAGTCCTCAAAACATAAATTTCTTAATCAATCACTTAATCTGGATGGCATTAACTTGGCCTCTGGTTATAAAGTAAAAAATCTTGGTGTTCTTTTCGACCAAGACATGTCATTTAAATCCCATATTAAACAGGTTTCCAGAGTTTCCTTTTTTCACCTCAGGAATATCGCCAAAATTAGAAACATTCTGTCCAGGAGTGATGCTGAAAAACTAGTCCATGCATTTGTTACTTCAAGGCTGGACTATTGTAATTCTTTACTACCAGGAAGTCCACAAAATGCAGTTCGAAGTCTTCAGCTGATCCAAAATGCTGCAGCAAGAGTTCTGATGAAAATCAACAAGAGGGATCATATTTCTCCAATTTTAGCTTCCCTTCATTGGCTTCCTGTTAAATCAAGAATAGATTTAAAATTCTTCTTCTAACGTATAAAGCCCTTAATAATCAAGCTCCATCATATATCAGAGCTCTGATTACTCCGTATGTTCCTAACAGAGCACTTCGCTCTCAGACTGCAGGTCTGCTGGTGGTTCCTAGAGTCTCTAAAAGTAGAATGGGAGGCAGATCCTTTAGCTATCAGGCTCCTCTCCTGTAGAACCAACTCCCAGTTTTGGTCCGTGTGGCAGACACCCCGTCTACTTTTAGGACTAATCTTAAAACTTTTCTTTTTGACAAAGCTTATAGTTAGAGTGGCTCGTTTTACCCTGAGCTATCTCTATAGTTGTGCTGTGATAGGCCTAGGCTGCTGGAGGACATCAGGGTCTATTTTTCTCACTCTATCGAGTTCTACTGTTCTTCAATTATGCAATGCTTGTCATCATTTCTGCTTATAACTTTTTGTTCGCTCTCTTTTTTTTTTTTTCTTCATAGTAGGTACTCCTGGTCTGAGGTTCTGTTAGCTGTGACATCATCCAGAGAAGACCGATCACCCGCTACTACCATCTAATGTAGAACAGATTACTAGATCAATGTGTGCTTCTGTGCTTTTTTGTCTCTCTTGTTGTGTCTCTGCTCTGTCTTCTGTAACCCCCAGTCGGTCGAGGCAGATGACCGTTCATACTGAGCCCGGTTCTGTCGGAGGTTTTCCTTCCCGTTAATGGGGAGTTTTTCTTTCCACTGTCGCTTCATGCTTGCTCAGTATGAGGGATTGCTGCAAAGCCATGGACAATGCAGACGACTCTCCCTGTAGCTCTACGCTTCTCCAGGAGTGAATGCTGCTTGTCGGGACTTTGAAGCAATCAACTGGTTCCCTTATATAGAAAATTTTTGACCAGTCTGTATAATATGATTGATTTTGACTTTTTAAAGGGCCTTGAGATGACATGTTTTATGAACTGGCGCTATATAAATAAAATTGAATTGAATTGAATTGAATTGAACTCTGTGGCTGAGTTTCCGCCCTGTTGCCAGGGAAGGTTTTTTCCTTCCACTAAACTTTCCATGAATATGCTTGGACACAGCACTATGTAAACGGCCAGATTCTTTAGCGAAGGCAGGAGTCTTCCTCTTAACTGTGCAGGGCAACCCATGACATCAGATTTCACAAAAAATACTTTTCTTTTTATCTTGTGCAAACACTACCAGTAAACACAGCCCCTATGATAGAAATCTCCTCCTACTCAGTACGCAGAGCCAAATCTAAGAAATCTGTCCTACTCTAAACGAGCAACATATTCTCAGTTTGCTGGAGGACATAAATAACGCTACAAGAGGGCAAACACACCTGGTTAACCTAATTATGTCTTTTCTGCTATCTGACCTTGAGAAATGGTATTTATGAATGAATTAAAGAATGAACAGTTTATTTCAGATACATAAGTACACCTCTGAAACATAAACAAAAGCATGCGGCTTGTTAACGCCTAGGCCATAAAAAAGGAATAATCAAGAATATCATTACTAAAAAAGAAAATTGATGAATATCACAATTATTTAATGAGCATGTAATCCTTAATTACATTATATTCAAAATTACCTGGCAACATAAGCATTTATTATTTTGCATTTTAACGTTTTTTTAAACCGTGACAGGAGAGTATACATAATTTCAAATCATCATTAAGGGCATTCCATAACTTAACACCACAAACTGAAACACAGATATTTTTTATATTAGTCCTTACTTTATATATTTCAAAAATGAGTAATTCTCTTAAGTTATATTGTCCTTTCCTTAATTTAAATAGATTTTGAATACAAATAGAAAGACATTTATGTACTACTCAAAAAAGCACTCCCAGCATTTGTGAATAGGCCTATACGTAAATTTGAAAGTAAGAGATGTTACAAATAATTCACTTGTTGATTCTCGATATCCAGCATTATTTATCATTCTTATGGCTCTTTTCTGAAGTTTAACTATTGGGTGAACATTAGTTTTATCATACTATATATAATAACAGGTGTGGTAATACAAATGCACAATATAATATATGCAAACATTTCCTATTGAACAACCCTTTCACCTTATAAAGCGCAACAAATAATTTAGATAACTTTTGTTTGATACATTCAATGTGATGTTTCCAACAAAGTTTAGAATCTATGATCACTCCCAAAACTTTCTCATTAACATTTTCAATTTCAATTACCACCAAACACCATGGATTTATTTTTTCATTCAATGATGACTTATTTAAATCAAACCATTTTAAGCCTACATTAATTCCACAATTTTTATTAAGTGGTTCAGATTTCCCCCAGAGCAAAATAAATTAGTCATCTGCAAACATAGTAAATTTGAATGTATTAGACACTGTATAAATATCTATTTATTAATCACTAGTCTGCGTCACAGGAGGGATTGACCAACTCCAGGTGAAACCAGATGAAAAACAGAAACCACCCTAAACTCAGCTCTAAAACTAAGGACCTCCTGCCATGTGGTTGACAATTAAAGGAAACAACATCAGGAACACGTTAAGGCTAAATTTAGCTCAATAGAGCAACCTACTGGCGCGTTGCGGTACTGCAGCCCGCAAATTATGAATCAAAAACTGCAAATTATGAAACAAAAACGAAAATATATATATCTTTTTACAAAAGTGAGGCTTTTGAAGAAGAAATTAACCCACGGACATGTTAGCATTTTTTTAATATAAAGAAGAAATTATTAAGCGGCAATGATGACGTGTGGCGTGCGTAACAGGGTGTGATTCCTTACAGTACGGCGGGGGGTCACTCGGATAGGAGAGATGACGCAGCGCTGTGGGAGGAGTTTTCAATCTACACAAAGAGTTTAAACGTTTGCTGAGGTCCGAGGTGTCAAGGAGATGTGAGTGAATTATATAAATAGCAGCGTGGTTTACTTTCTGACAAATATTCACACTTTTGTATGTACTATTGCGTTACTTAATTTCAATTAATAAACAAAGATCGGTTCCTTTTCATAATTCGGGAGACGATGTCTATGTCTGAGGCCAAACAAATCTATATATATTTTTCCGCTGGTCCGGGTTTAAAGGACTGGCAGAAATAGTCTTGGAAACTTGATTTTCTGAATAGCAGCAACACTGAAGTTTATATTCAACTATTCATTTTTTATTTTTTTATTTTTATCTAGATGACAATAGTATGCATATTCATTTCATTTTAGTTGTGGTAAAGTAAACAACTGGGGGTTAAAAACTGATAACCTCTGCCTATCCAAATAAGAAGAAAACAACTTCTGAGAAAACTCTTTGTGCTTAACATGTACCTAAACTGAAGTTCATTTACCTCCTGAAATATGAGGTGCAAATTAAGGTGTTTTTAATTTGTTGTTTGAAGGATGAATGTGGAAAACATTGTCATTATAGTAGTTGTAATAGTGGCTAATAATACATGAAACCATCTGCTAATGGCTTAAATCTGTCCTTGCAGTTAAACAAGACACAAAACCTTTGTAGTAGAAATGAATTGAGCATGTTATTCTGTGTTTTGTATTTAATTTTATTATTATTATTATTATTATTATTATTATTATTATTATTATTATTATTATTATTATTATTATTATTATTATTATTTATTTATTTATTTATTTATTTATTTATTTATTTATTTATTTTTTATTGCAAACCTTACAAAGTACAAAACAATGACAGGGCGAATTGTGCATGCATTTCACTTCAAAGCAACTTCTTAATAGATACTTCGGCCAGTGACCTGTCATACCACAAAATGGACCATCATTGAGCGAGCACATAAGTAATAAAGATCATAAAATAATTAAAAAACCAGGCACCATAAACATCACACCATTTACACACCTAAATTGTGTCCTAAATAAAATTATAATAAAACCATACTAAAGTCAAATAATAAAATAATAACAAAGGGCAATCCTATATTAAATCAAAGTGTTCCAACAAAGATGATAATTTGACAGAAGGTTTGGATTTAGTCAGTCTCAGAGACTTATAATATAAGTCAAAGTCATTTTTCCAATTGCAAAAAGTGGGCTTTTTATTATTATTATTATTAGTAGTAGTATTAATACGGCGTTGACCCCGCCTTTCCGGCGCATCGGGTGCCGGCTGTGGAATGGTGCGCACCTAGAGCAGAGAGCGTCGAAAGCAGGTGGATCCAGTCCGGAAGTGAGATGTTGCTCCTCCCGAAGATGGTGTCTCCTTTATTTTAAGGGGAGAAAGTCAAAAAATATGAGCGATAGGTGTTGTCGGTCAAACGGAAATCAGCGGAGCGGAAGGAAATATTCCACTGAGTACCAGCTAATTGGGTATGAAATGAAAAGGCGGCTCTGAAATCGAACAATCATGGACAACAGTCAAGCACAACAAGGAGTCTCCTACACGGTGAGACGGCTTCCTTTGTGACCATCATTTGTTCATCTGTGATCTTTAATAAAGGCTAAAACCACAGTTCTAATGCGGCAGTGGTTAAATCGCACCGTTCCTCCGGGACGTCAAGCCGGTCCCTGAAGGCAGCACGGTGTTGGTAAACAGAAACCAGAATTCAGAAGCGACTTCGCGTTTGTTTTTGTGTGTTTAAAAAGCAGATGTCACGTGAACGTTTGTGTTTCCCCCAGCTGATTTGGTCTCTTCGTGTTTCAGGACAATCTCATCGGGACTCTGCTTGCCATCTTCGGAGGGGTGATAGTCAGCATCTCCCTGAGTGTCCAGGTACAGTTTCTGTTTGAGCCTGGGACGTTCTAAAACGCTTAACGTGAAAAAGCTTAACGTGGCTTAAGGTAGGAAAACAACGAGGAATCATCACCAAATTTCGCATGGCCACATCTTGTCATGAACACTTAAGCCTGTCAAAAAAAAAAAAAAAAAAAAAATCCAACGATTATAGAAGATATCTCACATTAACGTTTTCTTCTTCATTGGCGCCTATGGCGAGAAAAAGGCTTAACGTGGTTTAATGTACCTAATCAACGATCAATGATCACCAGATTTCTCTTTCATATTGCTCCTAATAAGCACATAAAACTGTCAAAATGTCAAACCCAAAGTCCAATTATTATGGACGTTATCTAACATTAAGCGTTTCTGCCTCATTGAGGCAAAGGAAAAAGCTTAACGCAATTCAATGCACCTAAACAACGCTCAGTGATCACTAAATTTCTCTCATATATTGTTAAGCACATGAAACTATCAAAAATTAAAACCAAAGTACAATTATTATGGACGTTATATGACATTAAGTATATAGAGGCTGGCTATATGAAAAAACTTAATGTGGTTTAATGTACCTAAACAACGTTCGGTGATCACCAAATTTCTCTCTCATATTGCTCTTCATAAGCACATAAAACTATAAAAATATCGAACACAATATGAAAGAGAAATTTGGTGATCATTGATCGTTGATTAGGTACATTAAACCACGTTAAGCCTTTTTCTAGCCATAGGCGCCAATGAAGAAGAAAACGTTAATGTGAGATATCTTCTATAATCGTTGGATTTCGGTTTATTCTTTTTGACAGGCTTAAGTCTTCATGACAAGATGTGGCCATGCGAAATTTGGTGATGATTCCTCGTTGTTTTCCTACCTTAAGCCACGTTAAGCGTTTTTCACGTTAAGCGTTTTAGAACGTCCCCGCGCTGGGTCATTAAATCAGCTGTTTCATAATCAGCTGCTTTATACCGCCAGCTGGACCCCACAGGGGAAAGCCTGTTTTCTGCCTGCTTATCCATGTCTGTCGCATTGATCATCCCGCCTCACCCTCATTGTGTGGCTGACCATCCCAGCTGCATTTCTTTCCTTTTTTTGTGCAACAGTTGCATCACAATGTGCCAGAAGCTCTTTTTTTGCTCCGGGGCTCCTTTTGAATTATTTGCTGCTCGCCTGCTTGTCTTGCAGAAGCACAGCCATGTGAAACTGGCAGGAACAAAGGAGCAACGCAGCTTCTACGAGACCAAGACCTGGTGGGCTGGTTTTGTGTTCATCTGCATCGGGGAGGGGGCCAACTTCGTGTCCTACGCCTTCGCCCCTATCGCTGTCATAGCCCCCCTCAACGCTGTGTCGGTCCTCAGTGAGTATCTGTCTCTCTGAACGTTGTCACCACTGACTGGAAGGTGAAAACAAGCCGGTGCTCGCAGGGAAATCTTTTACTGGAACTGTAAGTTTGATCAAAATCAAAACTTGAACCTTTTTTGTTGTTCTTGATGTTTTGCAGCGAGCTCAATTTTGGGGTTTTTGTTCCTGCGCGAGAAATCTAAAGCAAAGGACTTTGCAAGTGAGTAGAACAAAAGACGGACGACCCATGCAAATATTTCTGATCTTGTGCTGCTTCATGCAAATCTGCCCTTGTCTGCTCTTAAAACTGTGAATTGTACAGACTATTTCCCTGGTATGCGTCTAATTATTAGAAGCGTTGTAGTGAATGTGATCGTCTTTAAATCTGACCTCCCACACACGGTTAATTTGGCTGAACAATTAATCGCATTTTCAATATAATCACGATTTAAAGAAACGCAATTTCCAAATCGCAGAGTCTGCAATTTTTGGCTATGTAACAATTAGTGAATTAGACGCGTCCTTTAGGTGTTGGTAAAATGTTTAAAGTGGGTTTGCCTCCACATGGAAGGGAAGACAGTTGCAGCAGTGAGATAATCTAATTTTATTACTTGTTTTAGAGTTTATATAATCATACATAGCATTAAGTACTGGTCAATCAGTTTATTACATAGACTTGCTTGTTGGTTGGACTTTATGTTCAACAAGGATTGATGTCCAAATCAACTAAAAGCTGTTCTCTTGAACAATATTCTGATTAATAGAAACATTAAAAGTTCTTGTTTTAAATAGTCCTTGTTTACAAACGTCTTTATTTAGACGCCATTTTTGTTGCTTGTGGTTAACGCAGAGAAAAGTCAAAATTGCAATTTTGGTTGAAATATATTGTAGGCAGAACGCAATCATTTCTGCTCTGAGTTTAGATGCTGTGGGTCTTTTAGCAACTAATCTGCACAGCGAGGAAACAAATTGATTTGTTGTTTGTATATGTTTAAAAAGACATGATAAATTACACAGGGAAAAAAATCGCATTAAATCACAATATTAAGAGAAAAAAAATCGCAATTAGATTATTTTCCAAAATCGTTCAGCCCTAACGGTTAACCTTGGCAACATCCATCACAGCCCTTTACGCCAGCCAGTCTTTAATTAAGTGCTTTGTAGGAACATTATTAAAACTCTAAAGTGCTAGACGTGTCAAAGCATCTCTGGTGTGAATAATCTTATTTTATCATTTTAGAAGTTCAGGATCCGATCCTTCTTCGTAGGTTGACACTGGATTTGTGTAAACTTTGAAATGTAGATAAACATGTTAGACTCCATTTTCTTGTTGGTTGTGGCTCGAGATGGGGCCACACCGCCAGGCTATGTTCTCACTGCAGGTCTTGATGCTCAATTTATTTTGGTGCAATCAGCTTTTTTTTTTTTAGGTGGCCGTTCATACGACTATTAAATGCGACCGCCGTCATACAGATGTCTGAACGGTTCAAGACCACAAAGCAACAAGTGTGCGCGCCGATACCAGAAGTAGATGTCACAGAGCTGCACACTGTTTACAAAAGTGATGGTGAATGTAGTTCTTTCTAGTAGTGTTCAATAAAGTTTTATTAAAATTAAGAAATTGTGTAGGGAAAAAAATTTGGATGCAGTCCAGATCTCTCGTTGTTGTTGTTGTTGTTATTATTATTATTATTATTATTATTATTATTATTATTATTATTATTATTAGAAAACGGTTAAGCAATGAGAGTCGACAATATTAAGACCACATCATAGGGAGAAGAAGTAAGGTAAGAAGAAAGCAGCACAGCTATTAATAACAATCTTTTATGGAGCACTAGCTGCTACTGCTGTGTGTGGATCTGTTGTGAGATTCAGGAAAGACGGATAAAACGCGACATGACCACTCAGATAGCGCTTTGAAAAAAATATGATACGCATCCGAATTAGTACCACATATGGAAATGGCACAGATCGGATTTTTTTGGGGGGGGTGTAAAGATCGGAATTGGGCCGTTCACACTGCCGTGAAAAAGAAGGATACAAGTCACATATGGACAAAAAAGATCAGATTTGGGTCACTGCAGTGTGAATGTAGCCTATAGCCCCGTTTACACTAACCTTTTTTTAACCGTGCCGAGACCAGTCTGAGCTCGATAACTGAAATAACTATCGAGTAAATGGAACGCAAACTGAACTGAACCGTGCCAGACACAACCGGACCGCGCTAAATCTAGACCAGTTGGATAGGAGGGCTCGGCCCGGTTTTTCTCTTGCTCGGTTCTCAGATAACAAAGAGCGCATGAGCAGACCGCGTCATCTCCTTACAGTCAGCTGAGTAATTTTGCTGTTTCAGACATTCATAAAAATACCAGCTTCCCTACCGCGCCACACGGTTAACCAGTGATGATTCTGCTTAGCAGTGTGATGAAACTCAACGTCTGTCGTTGTTTCCTGTGTCTGTAAATCCTGATTAGACGTTCGTTTGTCTTATCCACGTCCCAAAAGCTGACTCTGTCAAGTAAATTTACCAAAGGTTGCCATCTTCGCCTGACTCTCCGCAAACAACTAAATATCACAATTATAACCAAGCATAACTTTCTGAATGTCACGGGCGCCGCCATTTTTATTTGCTTGATTCCCTCCTTCAATCCTAGAGAGCAGTAGTACCGATCAGAGGCTGCGACTTCTTCGGCAGAAGCGTTTAAATGAGGCCGGCCAGAACGAAGCCCGGCCGAATGAAATCCAAGCTCGGTTAATCTGTGAGAGTCGCGTCCAGAGTTACTCCGTGACTTTCTGAAGAGGATTACTCATTTGCTCGACTGCGTCATAACTTCCTTCATACTAACATATTTAACCATCAGCGTCATGTTCCTTTTCTGAAATGCTTCGTCAGTTTTACACCACACGTGACGGGGTGCAAACTTCCCAAAAACCTCCACTTTTGTCTTGTCAATCCGCAGAATATTTTCCTGAAACTCTCAGTGATCATCAAAATGTACCTTTGTGTTAATTTGGTCCGTAGACATTTCCCATGGAGGCCATTTCTGCCCCGTTTTTTTCTCCTAAAACCGACCTCAGCTGTGGTAGGAAGAGCTGCCGAGCTGTAGATGTTTGTTCTGGGTCTTCTGCTGTGACCTCCTGGATGAGTGTTGATGTGTTTGTGGAAGTCCATTTGATAAGTTTCCCCGCTGTTGCATGTTTTCCTCCATTTGAGGATAACGACCTCTCACCAGAGGTTAACTTTAGTCTCAAAAATGGCTTCATGGCTGTTACCTGACCGGCAATGACGTTTTTTTAGCTGTTCTCACATTTCAGTGATCGGCGCGTGATGCATAGCGTTTTTAAGATGTTGTGGCCTACTTCGTGTTGTCAGTCAGGTCCTGAGCAGTAATGAAGGCAAGGCAAATTTATTTATTATAGCACAATTCAGTACAGAGAACAATGCAAAGTGCTTTACATGATTAAAATATAGGAATAAAAGCAAGTAGGGATAGAATGTAGAAACAAAAGGAACATTAAAAACAGTATAAAACAGTTTAACTAGAGCATTCAAAGGCAATTTCAAAACAAATGTGTTTTTAATCTTGATTTAAAGGAACTCAGGCTTTCAGCACTTTTTCTGGAAGTTTGTTCCAAGATCAGTGGAGCATAGAACTAAATGCTGCTTCTCCATGTCTGGTTTCTGGTTCTGGTTCTGCAGAGCAGGCTGGAGCCAGAAGACCTGAGTGGTCTGGAGGGTTGATGCCCTGATAACAAGTCTGTGATGGATTTAGGTGCTAATTCAGGGATTTATAGACTAACAGAAGGATTTTAAAGTCTATTCTCTGAGATACAGGGAGCCATGGAAGGACTTCAGAACCGGGTCCATGTTCTCTACGTTCTTTAGTCTTAGTGAGGACTTCAGAACCGGGTCCATGTTTCTCTACGTTCTTAGTCTTAGTGAGGACTTCAGAACCGGGTCCATGTTCTCTACGTTCTTAGTCTTAGTGAGGGACTTCAGAACCGGGTTCCATGTTCTCTACGTTCTTAGTCTTAGTGAGGACTTCAGAACCGGGTCCATGTTCTCTACGTTCTTAGTCTTAGTTGAGGACTTCAGAACCGGGTCCATGTTCTCTACGTTCTTAGTCTTAGTGAGGACTTCAGAACCGGGTTCATGTTCTCTACGTCTTAGTCTTAGTGAGGACTTCAGAACCGGGTTCATGTTCTCTACAATCTTAGTTTTAGTGAGGACCTTCAGAACCGGGTCCATGTTCTCTACGTTCTTAGTCTTAGTGGAAGGACTTCAGAACCGGGTCCATGTTCTCTACGTTCTTAGTTTTAGTGAGGACTTCAGAACCGGGTCCATGTTCTCTACGTTCTTAGTCTTAGTGAGGACTTCAGAACCGGGTCCATGTTCTCTACGTTCTTAGTCTTAGTGAGGACTTCAGAACCGGGTTCATGTTCTCTACGTTCTTAGTCTTAGTGAGGACTTCAGAACCGGGTTCAGTTCTCTACATCTTAGTTTTAGTGAGGACTTCAGAACCGGGTCCATGTTCTCTACGTCTTAGTCTTAGTGGAAGGACTTCAGAACGGGTCCATGTTCTCTACGTTCTTAGTCTTAGTGGAAGGACTTCAGAACCGGGTCCATGTTCTCTACGTTCTTAGTCTTAGTAAGGACTTCAGAACCGGGTTCATGTTCTCTACGTTCTTAGTCTTAGTGAGGACTTCAGAACCGGGTTCATGTTCTCTACAATCTTAGTTTTAGTGAGGACTTTCAGAACCGGGTCCATGTTCTCTACGTTCTTAGTCTTAGTGGAAGGACCTTCAGAACCGGGTCCATGTTCTCTACGTTCTTAGTCTTAGTGAGGACTTCAGAACCGGGTTCATGTTCTCTACGTTCTTAGTCTTAGTGAGGACTTCAGAACCGGGTTCATGTTCTCTACAATCTTAGTTTTAGTGAGGACTTCAGAACCGGGTCCATGTTCTCTACGTTCTTAGTCTTAGTGGAAGGACTTCAGAACCGGGTCCATGTTCTCTACTTTCTTAGTCTTAGTGAGGACTTCAGAACCGGGTCCATGTTCTCTACAATCTTAGTTTTAGTGAGGACTTCAGAACCGGGTCCATGTTCTCTACGTTCTTAGTCTTAGTGGAAGGACTCAGAACCGGGTCCATGTTCTCTACGTTCTTAGTCTTAGTGGAAGGACTTCAGAAACGGGTCCATGTTCTCTACGTTCTTAGTCCTAGTGAGGACTTCAGAACGGGTTCATGTTCTCTACGTTCTTAGTCTTAGTGAGGACTTCAGAACCGGGTTCATGTCTCTACACATCTTAGTTTTAGTGGAGGACTTCAGAAACCGGGTCCATGTTCTCTACGTTCTTAGTCTTAGTGGAAGGACTTCAGAACAGGGTCCATGTTCTTACTTTCTTAGTCTTAGTGAGGACTTCAGAACCGGGTCCATGTTCCTACAATCTTAGTTTTAGTGAGAGGACTTCAGAACCGGGGTCCATGTTCTCTACGTTCTTAGTCTTAGGTGGAAGGACTTCAGAACCGGGTCCATGTTCTCTACTGTTCTTAGTCTTAGTGAGGACTTCAGAACCGGGTTCATGTTCTCTACGTTCTAGTCTTAGTGAGGACTTCAGAACCGGGTCCATGTTCTCTACGTTCTTAGTCTTAGTGAGGACTTCAGAAACCGGGTCCATGTTCTCTACGTTCTTAGTCTCTAGTGAGGACTTCAGAACCGGGTCCATGTTCTCTACGTTCTTAGTCTTAGTGAGGACTTCAGAACCGGGTTTCATGTTCTCTACGTTCTTAGTCTTAGTGAGGACTTCAGAACCGGGTTCATGTTCTCTACAATCTTAGTTTTAGTGAGGACTTCAGAACCGGGTCCATGTTCTCTACGTTCTTAGTCTTAGTGAGGACTTCAGAACCGGGTCCATGTTCTCTACGTTCTTAGTCTTAGTGAGGACTTCAGAACCGGGTTCATGTTCTCTACAATCTTAGTTTAGTGAGGACTTCAGAACCGGGTTCATGTTCTCTACGGTTCTTAGTCTTAGTGAGGACTTCAGAACCGGGTCCATGTTCTCTACGTTCTTAGTCTTAGTGGAAGGACTTCAGAACCGGGTCCATGTTCTCTACTTCTTAGTGTTAGTGAGGACTTCAGAACCGGGTCCATGTCTCTACGTTCTTAGTCTTAGGGAAGGACTTCAGAACCGGGTCCATGTTCTCTACGTTCTTAGTCTTAGTGAGGACTTCAGAACCCGGGTTCATGTTCTCTACGTTCTTAGTCTTAGTGAGGGACTTCAGAACCGCTGGTCCATGTTTCTCTACGTTCTAGTCGTAGTGAGGACTTCATAACCGGGTCATGTTCTCTACGTTCTTAGTCTTAGTGAGGACTTCAGAACCGGGGTCCCTGTTCTCTACGTTCTTAGTCTAGTGAGGACTTCAGAACCGGGTTCTGTTCTCTACGTTCTTAGTCTTAGTGAGGACTTCAGAACCGGGTCCATGTTCTCTACAGTTCTTAGTCTTAGTGAGGACTTCAGAACCGGGTCCATGTTCTCTACGTTCTTAGTCTTAGTGAGGACTTCAGAACCGGGTCCATGTTCTCTACGTTCTTATGTCTTAGTGAGGACTTCAGAACCGGGTCCATGGTTCTCTACGTTCTTAGTCTTAGTGAGGACTTCAGAACCGGGTCCATGTTCTCTACGTTCTTAGTCTTAGTGAGGACTTCAGAACCGGGTCCATGTTCTCTACGTTCTTAGTCTTAGTGAGGACTTCAGAACCGGGTTCATGTTCTCTACGTTCTTAGTCTTAGTGAGGACTTCAGAACCGGGTTCATGTTCTCTACAATCTTAGTTTTAGTGAGGACTTCAGAACCGGGTCCATGTTCTCTACGTTCTTAGTCTTAGTGAGGACTTCAGAACCGGGTCCATGTTCTCTACGTTCTTAGTCTTAGTGAGGACGCGGGCAGCAGGTTCTGGATCAGCTGCAGCGTTCTGATCCACTTTTTAGGAAGTCCTGTGAAAACACCGTTGCAGTGATCAGTTCTACTAAAGATAAACATGGATTAGTTTTTCTAGATCCTGCTGAGACATCAGTCTCTTGATCTCTCCTCTGTTGGTCCAAAGATTATTACTTCAGTTTTGTTTTTATTCAATTGAGGCCCTGGGGTGGCTGGTGAAATTCCTAGAATTGTGGTCAGTCACAGTTAGTGAAGGGATTGCTTCTTCAGGTGGGCTGTGGTTGGTTTGGATTGCTTTTATTCTACGTTTTATGTTTTTTTTCTCAGACTGTTTTTTTTTTTTTTCTCTCTCACATTGAAACTCGTTTGAAACGTGAAACCATTCCTGCGCTCTGTGATTTTCAAGAGAACCACGGGCTTACCTTCCTGGGCTACGTTCTCATCATCGGAGGGACGTATCTGTTTGTGTCTTTCGGACCAAACTCTCACGAGAAGCTCCAAGCGAGGAACATCGTGAAGCACATCGTGGGCTGGCCCGTCCTCCTGTATTTGGTGAGTTATTTCCGCCGTGAAGAAAGCAGATTTACGTTTAACCAGTATTCTGTAACCAGCGGCGTTGTTTTTTTTTTCGGGTTGTCTGCATTGACTCCATGTGCGTTGTTGCCCTGACAGCTCCTGGAGATCATCGCGTTCTGCCTGCTGTTGTACTTCTACAAACAGCGCAGTGCTAACTACCTTGTTGTTGTTCTGCTGCTCGCTGCCTTACTGGGTGAGTCCTCCTGCGTTTACAGGCGGTCGTCTTTTTAAAATCTAGCTTTTAATCGCACCTTGTTAGAATAAGATTTCCACCACTTGCCGTCTTCTGGCACAGGCTCGGTGACGGTCATAACGGTCAAGGCGGTTTTCTGGCATGCTGCTTCTCACCCTGGAGGGCTCCATGCAGCTCGACTACCCCATCTTCAGCGTCATGTTCGTGTGCATGGTGGCGTCCGTCGTCTTCCAGGCCAGGTGAGGGCGCAGAGGCGTTGGAAAGCGTTGAAATTCGCTGGTCGTTGTTGTGTTTTAACTGTTCGTCTTGCTGCTGTCTTCCCAGGTTTCTTCCCAGGCGTGTAACCTGCACGACTCCTCTCTGGCCGCCTGCGTCAACTACATCTTCTCCACCGTGTTCGCAGTGGTGGCCGGTAAGTCGCCGCTTTTTTGTGTCTGCGAATATTTCTCTTGGTTTGCTGCAGAGCGAAAGATCCGGCAACGGCTCCTGATCTGCACGACAGATGCAGGCTGTAGAAAATCTCGTCTTCTCTGTCTGTAGGCGCCGTCTTCTACTTGGAGTTCCAGAATGAAGACGTCCTTCACATCTGCATGTTTCTGCTTGGGTAAGTGACTGGGCCTTTTAGTACACTGCAAAAAGGGGGAAAAAGTAAAATTTAGGTGAAATAGGTGTATTTACCTTGATTGAGCAGGTAAATAATCTTATTTGCCAAAGGAATGGGATGTTTGCACTTAAATTGGAAAACAACTCATCTCCATCTCTTATTTCAAGTGCAGTATATTTAATCATCTTATTTTTTAGGTCTTAAATACTTATTCCACTTTTTTTTTTTTTGCTGTAAAATATTTAGATAAACATGCAGCATTTTCCTTCCACTTCATATTTATGTGTAACCTGACTCTCGCCAGCTGTATGTCGCTCCGCCTAGCTCCACTCACATCCATTTGGGACCTCTCCCATAGAAAGTGATTTCTCCAACCAATTTTATGGTCTGGCCAATCAGGACGCAGGGCTGGAGTTTCATAGATGTGACGTAGTGGAGAAGCGACCGTGACGTGAGACTGTTTTGATAGCAATGGCGGCTCGTCGAGGAAGCAAGCGTTAACATTGATGCTGCTATTTCTTCCTTGTTGTCCAATCTACCTAATATTGTTTCATTAAAAGAACATCAGAGAACGGCTCTGAAGGCTTTTGTTGGTGGAAACGATGTTTTCGCCCTTCTCCCGACCGGATTTGGCAAGTTTTGTTAACGCGCCCCTGAGCGGTTAGCGGTTAGCGCAAACCATATTAGGAGGCCTTTAGTCCTCAACGCGGTCGGCCCGGAATCGACTCCGACCCGCGGCGCTTTGCCGCCTGTCTTCCCCCCCTTCCTGTCAGCTCACTGTCAATAAAACGCCACTAGAGCCGCAAACACATTAAAAAAAAAAAAATAATAATTTCTGCGTCGCTATCATTAGCATCACGGGTTAGCTTCGGTGTGTGAGTGGTAGAAATAGCACATCGATAAAGATGACAGACAAGTAGCTTATCCAATCATATGCAAGGAGTTTTGATAAGGCCCAGCCTTCAATAAAGGCAATTCCTATGGATCATTCCCAGATGTATGTGAGTGAAGCTAGGCGGAGTGAAATACAGCTGGCGAGAGTCAGGTTAATTTATGTGCTACTCTGGTCAGCATTAGTATAAGCCTACTATCTCAGTTCAGTCCATTTACTATTTAAAATGAAAACAGTTTATGTGAAACGACAGTATCATTGTTAGTTTAAAAAAAAAAATTAAAATGTTTTTTGTTTTTTGTGTGTGTTGCAGGTCTGCATTGTGTTTCCTCGGCGTCTTCCTCGTCACCAAGTACAGGAAAAAGGCCAAGCTGTTTGAGCCGTATGTCACCATGGATGTGGCCAAGGGTTTGTATAAAACTAAACGTTAAACTCCACATACAGCAGGTCAGTGTGGACCGCCGCTCACGTGTGTTTGTCTCTGGGCTCAGGCGTGCCGACCATTCACGACAACGGCCTCGTGGTCCAGCCGGACTACAACGGCTCCTTCTCCTACGGCGCTCTGGTTAACAACGACGGCGTGGCCCCCGCTACGCTGCCACGGTCAACCTGGAAAATCCAGTTCTGCGGTACCGTGAGAGGCACAGATTCGCCTCCTGGTCGGACCAACCTGAAGATGGATTGAAATTGTTGCTGCCTCATAAAAAAAAACAAAAAACAAACCTCCTAGATGGGTGTTTTTACAAACCTCTAATTTCCAGTGTCGCCTTAAATTCTCACACATGCTTCCTATTTATATCCAGAACCAAACTTGTCAGGGGAAAGCTTTCCTAAAGGACTTATTTGCTGTTTTAAATGGAATAAGCTAATTTTTTTTTTCTAATTTCTGCTCCCCCTCACTACCTCCCTGGATGTAGTTGGGGTTTTCTGTCTGTAAAAGAACATTTAGGGGTGGGGATGTCTGGATGAGCTCAAACTGGTGAAGCTGGCATATCTCTGTATATTTTTAAAATTTGTCTCATTTGTGAACGCTGCGTGCGTTAAAAGACTTGTTGATCTCAGAGGAACCAAAGATTGGTGGCAGAGTGAAGTAACTTATTACTTTTGTTTATTCCCCTGTTAAAGTTTTCTGTCATCTTTGAAAACAACACACTAAGCAGTGACTTCCACAGAAATATTGTGTCTGTCGTACCGCGCAGTTTGTTTACAAGGGCTTCCCTGTTCTTCCAGTAAATATTTGTACTAATCATAAACGGCAGAGTTTTGACCAAACAGTGTAAAGTTGCAGCGCTGCAGCTTTACACTGTTGGGTGTCCTTACTTTGAATAACTCTGTTTTTTAAATGAAGTTCTTCAGTTGGGACTACTGTGACCATTTGATGTATTTATTGCTGACGTATTATGTCTCGGTCTGATTTTTAACGTACTATTTAAGTGAAGCTTGTTGCTGCAATAATTCAGGGTAAGACGCATGATAAAACAGGTTCAGATTGTTGTGGTGTTTGAATAAACATAAGGTTTAAATATTTTTTTCTAAGGTGTAATTTTAACCAAATAAGGAAAATAAAATGCATCTTTTTATCATAGTGAACTTTTCTAATGATACCTCTAGTATCAGTTGTGGCATGTTTACAAAGTCTTTTTTTTTCAGGGTTTATGATCTGTTAAAAATCCCTTAAAAAAAAGAAAAAATTTATTATAAAATCAAGAGAGAAATCTTAAGATCCTTAAGATTGTCAAATTATTCATGGTCTTGATTATTTTCCAGGTTAGCAGTGCATCCATAGATGTCAGTGTATTTTGACCAGGACTATAAGTCATAGAACATCGCAATATAACTGAAGTGGAAAGTCCACAAAGGGCTACGAATCAAACAAAGAACATTTATAGGTTGCAAACCAGCAGCACAATAACATTGGTTTTACAGAGGTTTTAAGACGGGGTTAGTTTTCCAAGCGATATCTCCCAAGCTTTGAACATCTCCCAGAGTCTCTTCAAACCTCTGGAGAAGATATATATATATATATATATATATATATATATATATATATATATATATATGGCATGTTTTGCCTCATTATCTTTTGATCACGAGAAAACATGCGGATAAGCAAGATACATCCATTTCTTGGAGTGGATTGGAAAAACATTTTTTATCAAATGAATGCAAAGAGCATATTGTTCCTTAGATAAATGAAGGCATCGGTAAAATACTCAGGTGCAGTGTGCAACAGGTAGATCCTGCAAAGTGA
>NW_023396958.1:0-84749 GCF_011125445.2 Fundulus heteroclitus
GCCTGACTGTATGCGTTCAGCGAAGGGTGAAAAAAAAAAAAAAAAAACATTTCTGTCAGTTTCACGCTTACCTGCAGTTTTTATTGAGATGTAAAAGCTGCCTTCTCCGACCCTTCCTCAGTCCGTCCGTCTGTTCATACCGAGCACTTTCCTTCATTTAACTGGGAGAAGTAAGGGCTAGAATTGTGGTTGGGCAGCTACTTCTAATATTATACTCATGAACTTCTCTCTGCTGAGAAACATCATAATGCCTTTACGTGTAAAGGAAGGCGGCAGAAGCGCTGCTGCAGATTTGCTGTGAAGCAACCACAGTTTGTCCAACAATCCCTACCTCCCATGCCTTTTTTTTTATTTCACCCCTTCCTTTCGTCTGTTTAAGGAACCCCCACAGCCTGAGAAGCACAGGTGCCAATTTTGGGCCAAAACCAGAAATGGAGAAAACAAAAAGACACTTTTACAGTACATTGTCTCAATGAACGAAAGCATTGTGGATAGAAAATGGTAGCAATTTCCTTAGGTGCAGGTGTAAACGTGAGCTATTACACCCTGGCCTTTGTCTGAAAGGCTTCAGCTTTAGATGTTCTCGTCCTTGAGGTTTCGGATTTTAGTGGAACGGTTAAATGGGTGCCAAATGGGACTTTAACGTTTCTGTGAAGAGGTATTTGATATTTACGAGCCTGTTTTTACAGCTGGGGAAGAGGGCTGGTTTAACCATGCTGAAACACGGCAATCCCAGGCTAGCAAAAGAAATCTGCGTAGTTCTGCTCCACACAAGCCGTTCCAGCTAAAACCAAAAGGGTTTAAGCAAGCCGTGGACACGCAGACGATAGGATGCTTGTGCTAATCTTCCCTCCCACTGCCAGCCCTCACACACTCTGGTCTGTTTTTTCTAACATGACTTGGACAGCATGCAGTTATGTTGTGTGCGTGTGTGAGATACAGTAAAACACAGAACAGTAAATAAAAGTTATGTTGCCAAATGTCCTGTTAATATATTTAGCATATAAATGGACACTGTTTTTTTTAATAATGTGAACATTTAAACAGAAACTTTGTTGTCAGCCTATGGATCTGCAGTAGAAAGTGCATGAGTAGAGCATATAATATGCCGTTTTTAATCCAATGAGCCTCCGTGTCAATTGACTTGGTGGATATATGACCCACATGGTCTGGCTGGCCGCCTTCGCTAACTACCTGAAGTTCTCGTGCCAATCTGGATCTGCAGTAAAGTCAAGAGGCAATTGGTTCTGATTAGTGAGGGTTAGGCATGGGCCGGTATAATAACTTTGAGTAAAAACAGTTTAACAGTATTAACAAAGAAAAAAGTAAAACAGGTTGAACATCATCTGGTTGCTTTAATTTAAAACAGAAACTGAGTTATTTCCACTGCTGTTGAAATATTTCAACTCAGCAAAACATGACGCTGCAAATATTATTGTTGAACATTGCAATAATTATATCAATTTTTCTTTTCCAGCACTACAGCGTCCCTAAAACCTTTTATGTTGGTCACTGAGGTCTACGTCGGTTCTTGGGCAAAAATGTCTGGGAAAGTCCATCTATGTGGACAAAACATTACTAGAAAGGAGAGATTCAGTGTACGGGGCCTGCAACACCACAACCCCCCAAATACAGTGTCCAAGCAGTCTTTTAATGCTCCGATACTGCACACGACACAATGATTATCGTGAATCAATATGTTTTGCAGTTCTAGATAAACCATTTGATTCTTGTAGTTATAAAAATGTTATCTATAACATTTAGTTATTGTTACAGTCAAATTTGTCTTGTAAGTGAGGGAAAAACTTAAGAGTTTCATAAGAAGCAACTGCTTTTTTTGCAGCCTACTGGCTGTTCTCAGCAACAGGTGGGAGAGGGGCGGTGCTACCATCACTCTATGTTCTTTACAGCCAGAGAAAACTCCTGGTACTCCAGCATTTCTTCTGGCTGATGTCATTTCGCTGACAAAAAAAAAAACATTATTTGTAGTTTGCATCTACACCTTCTTTTTTCGTATAAAATCTCATGTAAAAACTAAATAAAAACTAATTCTGGGTTACTAGAACTCTCACCCAAAATACATTGTTTTCCATCAATTACTTAAACACAAAAGTTGGAGGGAGATGAAATCCAATCAAATCTTAGTCAAGTCGTGTGGAAAGTACGAGATGAGACTTGATCTTGATTATTTCATGTAACAACCTGAGGTCTGTTGTGATCTGAAATGAAACTGTACGTCCTATTTATTCAAGGATAAATATTTTACCCAAGAATGAAGAGACATTTTCCCACAAAGTTGAAAGAGGCCCTAGGAAATTAAATGATTTCCTCTGACTTCAGATTTTAGTTGATGAATTTCACACCATCGACTGAGTCCAGACTAAAACTAAAATGACCACAGATGGCAAATTTGTCACTAAAGCTAAATTACATTTTAGTCAACCAATGACTAAATCTGAACTAAATTGTGCTTTCAATTAGCACTGCTTTGGCATTTGATTCAAAGGACTTAAAACCTATAAATTCAATTTTTGAGATTTTAAAATTAGCTTCTTTTTTTTTCGTGTTTTGTTTCGTTAACTTTGCCATACCTTAACATGGTGACCGGCCCATGCCTAGTGAGGGTAGAACCTAATTCTGATGGTCTTTCTAGTCTGCATAAATTACCCAGAAAACTTTCTAGAATAACGTACAAACAGATCCAGATGAACTGAATTTCCACCGGATTTTTACTAATGCTGCTTTATTGTTCGAATGAAAAGCTGAGTGCATGCATGTGCCCAGTCGATCACGAAAGGCAGAATTTGTTTTTGACAGTGAAGGTGAAGTTTCATGAAATGAACAGTTCTCATTTCCAGGGAAAGCATTTCAAAACTTGCAATACCTCTTCCTTTCAGTCGCTCATAGAAAGATCTCTTGCTGGCAAATCCCTCCTCTGCACAGTTCACTTGTATGTCGTCTATATATTAACTAACACGAGAATGTCTCACCAGGAACCAGATAATGAAATCATGGTGCAATCAAACAGAGTTTACATTCATAAATAATGAGATATGTGTACCTTTTTAAATGCTTGGAACAGTGGGGGAGCCAATGGCAAGCAGGTCTAAGTTTGAAAATGACGACGTTTCACAGGAAGGACACAAGGAAGCAGAAACCTTAGTTTTTACTCCTGCCGTCCTTCCCTCTTAATTTATTCCAGCTTTTCAAAGAGGGAGAAGTGAACATGGTTGTTTAGATTTTACTTTTTACTACCTGCATGGCAAAGGTGGATTTTTCAAGCAATGATCATGTGAAGTGATGTAGTTTCATCGCTGAGTTCAGATTTTTGTCTTTAAATTCCCATGGATTCTATGTGAGATAGTATTCGAGAGATGGCTCTGGTTTTATAGCCGAAATAAAAAAGGTTGTGAGCTGAAAGCGTCCTGATGGGAGGTCTGCAAAGCTTTGGCCTTATTGACGATTTTTTTTCCTTTTTTATATTTAAAAAAAAAAGAAGAAGACAAACATTTCTATAGGTGTTTCACTACCTCTCATGTTGGTTAATTTATTTCACATCTAGCTGTCAATGTACAAGTTGTTTTTTTAGATCTACTTGAAGCCTAACACTGTAAACAAAAAATGTGCACAGAAAATGACTTTATGTAAATAACCAGAGAGGTAAAACAGAGCTTGGCCTAGTCAACATTATTATTATTAATATTATTATTATTATTTTGTTTATATGTATGTTTGTTTTAAGTTGTGATGAGCTGATCTAGATTTTGCGTCTCTATAAAGAATTCAGGAATTCACTGTCTAAGGGCTAATCCCATTTTGCCTATGCAAATTTGTTACTGTGGTTGACTTCAGAGAGGGCGCACTGGCGTACTTACCTGTTTTAGACGGACCATGGTTTACATTGCCCTTTGCTGATATCTTCAATCCTATTCAGCAAAAACGTTCACTTATCCTTGTTTATATATATATATATATATATATATATATATAGATATATATATATATATATATATATATATATATATATATATATATATATATATATATATATATATATATATTAGACAGAAAAGCAAATGCCTTCATGATGATTACTTACTAAAAATTAGAATCTTGTCTGACGTCCAGTAGTGAAGTGGTGAAGTTTTGGTACGGTACGTTAGATTACCGGAGCTCTGCTGACAGTAGACTTTCAGGAACGCTGTCGTTTCTCAGGCTACAACTTTAGTAGCTGAACTGTGCAGTATTGCCCGACTGAGGGGGGGAGCAAATCTTTTTTTTTATCTAAGGAGCAACCACACCATGACCTTCTACACCACAACAATGATGCCCATACTGGGAGGTAATGAAGGTTTTTGGGCCACCTAAGAATTCTTATTGTCATTTTATTTTAAGGTTTTGTCATTTTTTTTAAGCAAAACCATATGATTTTTACAGTCCCGATTCAATTTGCCCCTTCCTCATTTTGTATACACCTGTTGCCATTTTGTCCTTATTTGCTTCCATTTTTTTTTTGTCCGTAAACAAACCATTTTAAACCCACATACTTAACATAGTATCAGTTTTTTGTCTTCGTATGAATTATTTTGAATATGACAGTAATCATAGAAATACTCATACCACACTTGAAATATAATCCAGTTGAATGGAGCTTGAAAGGACATGTAATTTCTCCCATGCATTGTAGTATGTGGTCGCCATTTTCTTGAAGAACAGCTTTTGTTTATGTTGCTAAATCGGATGCTGTGCTATGAGAGATAGAGACACAAATTGCTTGATAAATGGACCGCACTAAGATAAGTGAAGGACTGTAACGGGACAAGATAGACCCTGTTCCGAAGGTTTGCTATCTCGAAAAAATCTCTGGGATTGGTGAGATCGATCCATATGAGCATGATAACTGAACAAAGGATTTACATGACCTTCCACCACCGCTGCCCACCCCATTCTCAGAAGCTGAGCTTGCTTTCTGTCTCATCAAGTTAGTTTTCATAGAATTGAGAAATGTAACATTGTTAAGGGCTCATGGACAAAGCCGTTTTGGGTGGGTCCAGGATCTCCACATTTTTCATCTTAAAGAGAAGACTCGTCATTTCAGAGGTACGTATACAACACACCTTCACCTCACAGTGATCCTCCTCTGCTCTGGTGTCTGCTGGACAAATTTGTTTGAAGTTATTTTAAGCCTGGCATCCTCCCTGCATTTAAGTTGCAAATTTTTATGGACTTACTGGCTATTTCATTTATGGAATTTCATTTTAGGAATTTTCACAAAGGGTCTCCTTTTACTTTGTAAAGGTAAAAGCAGTATGCTAAAGGCTCCTTGGAAAACAGCTAAACAAGCTTTGAGAAACACATGTGCCCATTATTACTTTTCAAATCACTTCAGTTACAATGAAATATCACAGATAACCTACAAAGAGTGAGGATAATTTATGATGTAAAGCCTAATCTATGCGTGGAGGAAATAGAGGATCTCCTTTACTTCTACTTTGTTTGCTACCCTCAGTTAGCTAGGCTAGCGCTAGCAGCCTGCTAAAAGACACTGTAAAACAGCATAGCGGACTTTGATTCGAACTTACCAGTCTGAAAAGGCCGTGACTACACCAGTATCTCTATATGGCATCGAAAGTTAGGTTTGGTTGTCTCACAGGGTCCATTTGGTGTCTCTTTGTTAGTTCAGAGATCTGAGCTCCTTAGCTTTGATTCCATGTTGGAAAACAGCAAAAAATCTCAACTCATTCTTTTTCCCGAAGCAATCGTTTCAACGAGTGTGACACTTAATGACGCACCACGCTTGCACCTTGTTTTTAACTTTTTAAAAACAAAACAGTAAATAACGACAGTGTTGTGTATGAAGGCTGCGTAAACAAACAGAAGCCTGTTCCCAGTTGGCCAGGCATCCCACAATGCAGTGCGGTTATTGCATCACCCTTTCAAGCCCCATGTTAGATTTAATATTACACCCTTTATTCATGTATTGCCGTTCTGATAGCTGTTTGGGCCAGTTGCTTCTTATGGAATGTGACCCTCGACCAAAATAACACTGGACAATATCCTGCCCGCAGTGTTGCCAAGTCCCCTGTGCAGAAAGTAGCTACACTAAAAGTTGCTAAATGGTGTTATTGCCTTATTTGTATAATTGCCGATCTACATGGATGAGGAACGAGTGAAAAAAGTAAAAAAAACAAACAAAAAAAACCGATGTATAGCATTTCAAATAAACTTTCTTCTGTTAACCCTCCTTAACAGCGCAGCCAGTGGTGGCTTTCCATTTGTAGGCTGGATGTGTTGATGTGTTGGAACATCTGCTCTGACTGCAGCAGTGAAGACAGTTGTAGAGGACTGGGCCACCTGTGAGTGCTTTGGGATGAGGGCGGGGCCCACAGCAAGACAAGCCGCTTAATAAAACTATGAATGGTATATTGCAGATACACAGTATTTCCATCAAGAATAAAAATTGACATCTGGAGGATACTGAACCTCCACTGACAGAGAGCTCTATGTTGTATCCAAAAAAGTTTAGAACAACCCAAATATATATACAAAATGGCGACAGGACAAAATGACTAGTACTTAACTTTGGCCAAAGTGCTGTTCTTTTCATTATCAACGTTTAAGGACATAGGATTACCAGTAATCTTTGTTTGGAATCGACACAATACTAAAGTAATCAAGCGACAATGGATTCATTGGTTATTATTTGAAAGTGACCCATATTTGTGAAAACTAGACTTATCTGAGTAACCAAGTCTCACTTTGACAAGCTGACTTGAAGAAACTGGGAAACAAGAGTGATTCAATAATAGATATATTGTTCTGAAATGAGTACTGTCCATATCTAAGTCACATAAATTAATATAAAATAATAACAAAAACTCCACTTTCCATTTAATTCCATTTTTAATTAGAAACATATTTACCTTCTTGGTGTTTCCCAGTGGACACTGCACATTTGTTGTGAATTTGTAACCAAACAAGAGCAGCGCAGTGTCATCAGCGAACAGTGCTAACTTTGTTTCTTCTTTTTGTAGCCACATTCACTTAGACTATCACTGTGTTGATACAGTAGCATTGATATGGAGCAAATTCAGGGTTTTTCTTTTAAACTAGTCTCCTCGTTCAGCTCGTATCAGGTTAACACCTAATTTTGCTTTTATAGCTTTTATTTATTTACTATTTATTTCAATATTATTTTAACAGAAGGTTGGGAGCCGAGCTAGCATCTGACCCCAAAAGAAAGTAGTTTCAGTTCTTTTCTAACAGTTCATAGTGGTGGCTAAAGAAGGACAAGCTTGTTGACAGATAGTGGTTCAGGTTTTCCCTCAGTTGGGTATAGTGCCTCTTTATGCTTTATAACAGACCTCAAGACCTCTTTCTGTCCCACTTTTGGGTCTGTCTCACTTTCTGTCTCTCGGGTCCTCATTTTGATTCCCTGGCATGTCACAATATAATCACATCACACATGACATCATTGATAGTAGTCAAAGCAGAAACGCCCCTGTTTAACAGCAAAAATTATACTGATGCTATGTTCCTCGTACACGATTACCGACTCCCTCATACTGTCTCTTTTGTGCCTCTTCATGAGGTGTTTGTTTGTGCTTCTTTAGGAAAGAGAATATGTTTGTGCAGGTACTCCTTGAAGTTGGATATGAACAGTTTTAGGCAATCACTTTTCTCTTTATTGATTTAGATGCCTAAACTTCTTGGTTTTTGTCATGCCTTTGTAGATAGATCGCAGTTGTTGATAAACAAGCTGCGAATGAGAATATTTAAAAAAATTAGTTACTTTAGGCTATTTAAAGTGACACTTTTTCTATTCAGCATGCTTTGTGCTAAATAAATGAAATAATTCAGTTATTTGCTATAAACGATACTGTATGAGTATGTATTCCAGTACTGCAGTATGCAGACATTTCAAAATATGAGAAACTCTTTTAAGAGATTCATATTTTTCTTCTAGTATGTTTGACTAATAGAGACAGTTATGGGTACTTAATTGTAGTTTTGAGTGTTTCATGGTATGCCAGAATGACTGATTGACCCTCTTGGTTTCAAACAATCTACAGTCATTGGCTGTTCTAACGTGCATGATTTAAAGAGCTTTCCAAGACAGTAATGTTTGATCAAGATTTCGGTCTCACATTCTCATACTTTCCCCTGGTTACCGTACAACATTTTAAAAAATGACTTATCAGATAATGATTCTTTTATTTATGCAAAGAAAGAAAGTTTGGATCATTATGGCAATTTACAGTTGTGTTCAAAAAAATGGTTGTTTAAAAAACTGAGTAGATCTCAAAATATTTCTACATTTTATTTTCATACACCGAAATGCACTTTACAATCTCAACTTTTTACTGTATAAACTGAAAAATGCTTGAAGACTTACCTTTCCTTTGAATAACTGATCAATGTGTAGTTATATAACAAAAGTTTCTGGGAATTGCTCTACATCTGAGTTGAATGAAGCTAACTTCCAGCTGTGAACAGGGGTTTTGGCCTTGGACAAATGGACTACATTCAAAAATGCATCTGCTTTTCTGTTTTTTCCTTAGAAACAGCATGTTAGTTTTGTATTAGATTAAGGTCAAGGGATTGGGCCTACTATGCCATAAAGTTAATCTTTTTGGTTTGGAACTAACATGCAGCTCACTTACTGGTGTGTTTCGGGCCATTGTCCTTTTGAAACACGTGCTTTAAGGGCATTCCCTTTTCAGCGTAAGGCAACATGACCTCTTCAAGGGTCCTGATGTACCATTATTCGTGGTGTAAAAAAAATAGGCCCAAAGACAGTATGACAAACATTCCCATAATGAGCCCCTTCTCGCCATGGCGTATTGTGGCTTTCATTCAGTCTTTGAGTGTTATCTGACAAACTGTCTAGAGCCAAAAGGAACAACCCTGCTGTCATCGGTTCACAAAATGTTGCATCAACGTGTTTTTTGGTGAAATGTAACCTCATCAGCACTTCACTTCAGACTTTGCAAGGAGTTTATTGCTTCATATAGGCGTCTTCTAACTGCTACAGTGCTCAAAGGTAATTGTAGTTCACCTTTGAATATCCTGAAGTTTATCATTGGCTAGTTTGCCATTTTGAATGTTCTTCAGTCCAATGGTAGTTTTCCATTTTCTACCACATCTTTCAAGTTTTGTTTTCCATTTTAAAATGTTTGAGACCATTTTAGCTTAACAGCCTCTAATTTCTGCACTTATTTATAATTTTCAAGTCTCCAGTCAACTTCTTAATCAATTTCTGGAGCAACCCATTTAACAAATGCACCAGGTGTCCTCACTCATTGAAAACCGCACTGAAATGATTTTGAACACATCCCTTTTTAAATAGTGGTTCAATTATTTAAAGTCACCAGCATGCGAGATATAAAGAAATACAATTTTTACCAAAAACAGGGATTTGTCTGGTTAGTGATGTTGGCCTGTTATTATTTTTGAACACAACTGTAAAAAAAAAAATCTACATAAAAGCAAAGTGGGCGAATACAGTGACATTTGTTAGCTAGAGTTTCAAAAGTAAAATGTAAAGATTACAATAACACTGTAGACTCTATACGCACAAAGATTGGAGTCATCCTGATAACATCTCAAAACATAGAGCTTTACAGAATTTATACTTTTTTTTTTTTTTTTTTTTTTTTTTTCCTCGATCTGGTTCGTATTGGCAAATATGTGCATGGTGGTGCAGTTTGCATATGATTTGCACTTTGGTCTTGTGTAAACATCTTGATAAACATTTGCTGTTAAATCTGTTTTAGAAAAACAGTGCAAGACTGATGTTAAAATGTAATTGAGTTGAGTTAGAGAAGCAAATCAGTCTCTCACAGATTTCTGGCCTAAATATAAAGTTAAGCTAGCAGCAAGTTGCCAGCCCCAAAACTAGCTAAAGTTAGTTACCTTAAATTGCTGTCCTCACTCTTTATCTATAAGTGTCAACATTTTATTTGTCCTCTTGAATTTGATTAACTACCTATTCAATAATAGTTTGTTATTTATGGTTGAAAAATTATTGAACTTTATCCATCACAGATCAAGATGAGCTGAGCTAACTAACTGCTAGCTTGACCATGCTATGACTTTGGAACTTAAATGAGCACTTTTGCTAAAACATCAAAAATGTTCTTCAAAAAATATAGAAGAAAGTTGTTGAGTAATATATAAGTGGTAAATGAAAAAGGTTGTAATCAAAGTAGAGATTTATGTGGTCAGTGTAACTGTCCAAAGTACAACAGCGGTTTTTGGTGGAAATAATGTGCCATATTTATAATGTGTCTTTGGATTCAGTGTAAAGAGGTCAAAGTTGTTGGAATGTTTAATCATAAGTTCTGTTGCACTAAAATTATCCTGTTACATCTTGTTTCATTTCTCTGAACCATCCCATGACCAACCTCTGTAAACCAGTGATGGACATTTTGCAACATGCCTGATATGGGTGGCAATTGATCACACCATTTCCTGCTAAAAACTGTAACAAAATGCTGTACACTTTTTTTTTTATTATTAGTTTTAGTGCTGGATCATTCATTTCATAAGACACAATTTGTCCTCGAACCTCACAGTTATTGTCACATTACCAGCCTGCCCATGTTGCGGTACATTTAAACTACTTATCTTCTGTGTCTGTCTTTGTTTACATGATGACATCTTGCATTAAGAGAGAGCTACAGTCTATGGTTACTGCCCTTGAATATATGTAAATTGAATAGTGCTGCTAGAGAGAGAAATCTAAATGTAACAACTTACAATAAATACTTTATTAATAGATTTTTGCTAAATGTGATTTGTGTTGTTTTTTTATGGTTGATACTGGAAAGTGATAAATAATTTCTCCGAATTCCCCCCACAAAGGAATTCTTGTTCTTATATATTTATTATACCTTTTGTTTGTTACATTTTAATTAATTACTTTGGCTTCGTGTGCCATGTGAGTTTCTGTAAAAATGATTTGCTCCTTTTACGAATTCTTTTCTTTTTGCTTCGCTTAAATGTTGTAGATCATCATCCAAATTGAAATGATAGAATAAGATAACCCGAGTAAATATAAAAAGTAGTTTTCAAACCATGACAAACATTTTAAAGCTAATCAATGGGCTGGGTTAGCAATAAACGTCGTCGTGAAGGAAATTTGCCCTCTACAGAGTTCTTTTAAGTAAGCCACACTGGAGAGTTTTTAAGTAAGACCTGACTTTTTAAGGTCATGCAACAGCATTTCAATCACTAAGTTCATACTTTGACCAAGTGCTCCACAACATTTATTTTCAACCATTTAGAGGTGGACTTGGTGGGGTGTTTCAGATCATTGTCCTGCTGTATAACCTAAGTTCACTTAAGCTTACAGTCTCAAACTGATGGCCGTACATTCTCCTTCAGGCTTTCATGGAAAAGACTACATATGGTTCAGCAACATGTATTTGAACTCAATTTAAAAATTTGGTTTGAGCATTAGCGGCATCAATAAAAGAATAAAAAGTTGTTTCATTCCTTCAGTGCCTAGTGTCGCTAATTGGCATCATAGCTAAATTTATACTAATGGTAGCTGCAATATTTAATTGAATAATCTTTAATTGAAATGGCAAAAACTTTTTAAACTTTTAAAAACCTTATTTTTTATTGTTTATTTCTTTTTCATTTCCCATTGATTCTTATCAGAACTAACTTAATTTTTCAGAGATACGTTACATTTTTAAACACTTAATGGCCAAGTTTATATCCAATTGTACAAAACATTTTATTACTCTGGTTTTTGCTTTTATTCAAATGTTAATAGGATTTATTTAATTGCTGTACACAGGTAAGTAAAATTAACTAAATTGTTTGTGTGAACTGAGTTTGATTAATTGTTCAATTTAAGATAGAATAACTCAATATTATTCATTTGTTTTGTCAACTAGTCCATACTGCAGTTCTTCTGTTTCTAAGTAAAATTGTGGCTGTATGTGTATTAATAAAGCTTTTTAAAAGAAAATGTAAGCAGGAAATACACTGGGTGGTAACTTAAGCGCCGCCGCTTACTGCCATATTTTTAAAAGCGTAAATTTACACCAGATGCTGCAAAGTACGCCCCACAGCTGCGTGTTTCTGCGCAGAGAGGAACTTTCGCCACATGTGAAGAGCACCAAGTAGAAGGCGTGCTTTCACCTCTCCGTCTCCTAGTTGACAAACTGTTGTGAGAGGAAAGGCAAAGAGCTCAGCAAAAATTAATGCATCCAGTCAATCAGCAGCGTCAACAAGTGACATCTACCTCCTTGTGGCCGAACTGAGACTTGACTATTATTTTGGCATACTTTCTGAAGTGAACTTTGACACATGATGTTGTTTTCTTGTTTATTCCCCGCCAAACAACAGTATATATGCGTCTGAAATTAGAACTTCGATCTAATTTAGGCATCGTGTGGTGTAAATATGTAACCTGACAACAGCCAGCTGTATGTCTCGCTCCGCCTAGCTCCACTCACATACATCTGGGACACCGCCATAGAAATTGCCTTTACTGAAGGCTGGGCCTTATCAAAACTCCTTGCATATGATTGGATAAGCCACTTGTCTGTCATCTTTATCGACGTGCTATTTCAACCACTCACACCGAAGCTAACCCGTGACGCTGATGAGACCGACGCCGGAAAAAAAAAACTTTTTTTTTTTTTATGTGTTTGCGGCTCTAGTGCAGGGTTTCCCGCAGCGCTATCTTGGCGAGGCGGCCGCGGAAAACGTGTCATCCACCCCCCCCTCCGCTCCGCGAGCCGGTCCGCGGAAAACGTGTCGTCCATCCACCCCCCCCCCCCTCCCGCTCCGCGAGCCGGTCCGCGGAGAAAAAGTCATCCACCCCCCCCCCCCCAACCCCCCCCCCCCCCCCCCCCGCTCCGCGAGTCGGTCCGCCTCGCATAAGCAAATTCCTGCGGGAAACACTGTAGTGGCACACCTTTTATTGACAGTGAGCTGACAGGAAGAGGTTGGGAAGACAGGCGGCAAAGCGCCGCGGGTCGGAGTCGATCCCGGGCTGACCGCGTTGAGGACTAATAGGCCTCCCAATATGGTTAGCGCTAACCGCTAACCGCTCCGGGGCGCGTCCGCGTACGCGCCCCGGAAAACAAAACTTGCCAAATCCGGTCGGGAGAAGGGCGAAAACATGGTTTCCACCAACAAAAGCCTTCAGAGCCGTTCTCTGATGTTCTTTTAATGAAACAATATTAGGTAGATTGGACAACACGGAAGAAATAGCAGCATCAATGCTAACGCTTGCTTCCTCGATGCGAGCCGCCATTGTTGTTGGAATCTCACGGTGGCTTCTCCACTACGTCACATCCATGAAACACCCGCCCTGCGTCCTGATTGGCCAGACCAAAAATTTGGTTGGGGAAACCATTTTCAATGAGCCGTGTCCCAGATGTATGTGAGTGGAGCTAGGCGGAGCGATACATGCAGCTGGCTGTTGTCAGGTTAGTAAATATGCTCCCACAACGCTCATATTATGCTTCTAGTGTAAATTACAGAGGTGGGTAGATTGGCCAAAAATTGAGTAGCACTACTTCAATTTATTTTTACTCAAGTAAAAGTAAAAAGTAGTCAGCTAGGAAATTACTCAAGAGTAAAAATGTATTCAGTAAGAAGGCTTCTCAAGTACTGAGTAACTAACCATAACAGCTGATGATTTAATATTTAAAAGTTATGTAATCAGACAGAAAAAGATATAAGGTTATGTACAAATTCTGGTATTTTAAAGACAAATTAAAACATTTACAAAGGATAACTTAATTACAAAATAAATTCAGGCAGAAGAAACTTTTCTAAAACATTTTTTCAACATTAAACTTGAAAGCAATACTTACAGCAGTCAATTTTATATACAAACAGTGGAAAGCACTTCCGGTGACAATATCTACCGTTTACTGTATGTTCCTTACAACATTAATAACATATTATTAACATTAACATAAACTCTAGGTTTTTGGTTAAAACAAGTATGTTCTTTATTCATGAAATTACTCGCAGTAGATAGAGTAGTCAAAACTTTTACTCGAATAATAATATGACTCAAGTAAAAGTAAAAAGTAGAGTGCAGTAACACTACTCCTAAAATAGTTTTTGTTCAAAACGTTACACAAGTAACGTTTTGAACAACTGAGAAAATGTAACTAGTTATTACCCACCTCTGGTAAATTAATTCACTGATTAAACTGATAAGCTAACCTAAGTGTAGGACGCGCGTATGCTGCTTGGTTGCACTTAGGCACTGCAATGCGTCTGGTGTATTTCCTCCTTTGTAGAATATTTATAGAAGACTTCCTAGAACTAGCAATGGTCTAATTTGAACCAATAACCATAAACTGGGATAGGCAATGGCTGGATAAATCTTTTGTACAGAACAGTTAAATGTTCATAACATAAAATCTTAGTTACTTGTATCTAGGGCAGGGGTGTCAAGCTCCAGTCCTCGAGGGCCGGTGTCCTAAAACTTTTAGAGGTTTCCTTGGTCCCACACGCCTGAATCAAATGGCACAATTAGCTCCTCAGTATGCAGTCAGGTTCTTCAGAGTCCTGCTAATTACCTGATTATTTGACTCAGGCGTGTCAGACCAGGGACACATCTAAAAGCTGCAGGACACCAGCCCTCGAGGACTGGACTTTGACACCTGTGATCTAGTGGATCACAGTGTAAGATCCTATGAAGGGACCAATAGCATGCTCTTAGCAATCTGCGAACACCCCAGGAACTTGCTTCTATTCCTTTGGATTAATACTGTTGCAATTTCTTCATATGTAGAAAGATTCAAGTGCCAACATTTTTTTTTGATCAGAGTTTTTAGAAAACACTCCGTTGCCATGAGGTTTCAAAGTGTTGTCTTGAGGTCACCAAGTCTGTTTAACAACCACTAGACACTATACATGCAGACTAACTGTTAGAAAAAAAGCTTTTTCCAGCTCACTATCATAAACATGATTTGATCAGATGACACGAAGACTGAGGTTTTAGCCACACTCCGTGTGGGTCTTGCGTGGAAGGAAAATAAAAACACTGAATAAATGAAAAATCACCTATTGCCTATGGCTATGTATGGAGGAGGTTTTGTAATGCTGTGAGCCTGTTCCTCCTTCAAAAGGTCCTAGGAATTTTGATAGACTGGTTGTCAGAAACTATTTCAAATACAAGGCTTATTTTTAAATCTCCTGTACTCTACAATGGTCAGGTCAAAACAAAACTGGTTTATTAGACACGGAATCGCCCTTCTTCCATGGTCCTCCCAATCTCAGGGCCCTGATCCCATAGAAAACCTGTGCCGTAAGCCAAAGAGCGAAGGACACAGGAGAGAACCGACTTTGAAAATTGTTATATGTACCTACAATAAAAGATTAATTGGTTTTAAGGCTTTTTATACATATTCACCAAGGGTGTCAATACATTTGCTGATGAAGATGCAGCCCTCAAAACAAACGTTACACCTTAATACCTGTTGTACAGTATTATGTAAGATTGCTCATAATTTTAATATTGATATATGTGAACAAATGTCAAGTGTAATCCTTAGTCATATGAAAGCTTTTCATTCTAGACCTCCCGCCCATCAAGCTGTATTAGATACAGTACATTCCATCAACAAGTCCCAGGGGATTAGTAATGATAATGGATGTTGGAACCTGGCACCTGCTACATAGCAGGCTGTTATATGACATGATTGAAAAAAAAAAAAAAAAACAGGAGTTATTATGGAAAAGACAACTAACAATGCACTAGCCTTTGTATCCTTTGAAAAACAACAGGATTGTGTAAATTGAACTCTCTAAACCTTAAATGCGCTGTTAAGCGACGTGAAACTTCATTTTTCGCCGCCTTGAAGAACATCCTTCCGTGGAAAAACAAAACAAAAAGCTCTAGTGAAGATATAAAATCTATTAATTATAGGTGGAGGCCATTTCATTCAAAAATGTATTTATTTCATCGACCAGGTCAAAGATCACTTTTTTTCAGACTTTACATTCAAACACCAAGGTGAGACCACATGCTGAGGATAAAGGGAGAAGGCAGGTTTGTGTGCATGGGTGCTCTCTCTCTCTTGCGCACATACAATCTTCTGTATGCAGGTTTGTTCCTTTCCGTACTGTCCTTTGGGCTCCCTCTCCCGTTCGTCTGTCAAGCCGTCCGCCCCTTCTCAGACGGTCTTCTGATCCGTTGGCTCTGGGGCTGTTGAGGCAGATGCAGATTCCTCCTGGGTCTTGTCCACTCCCTGGCTGAGGCCTTGATCGCTCGACTGGGCTCCCTCTCTCACCGTCACCGCAGCATTGGAGTTGGATGCGTCTATACTCTCGTAAGGCTCCGAGGTCCACTGAGGAAGCAAGGAAGACTTTAGGCTAACTACATTTTTAAGGTTATCAGTCAGATTCAGAGTAGCTGAAAGTTTGTAATGCAGTGGTGATTTTGTCTTCTCTTCAAGAGTGACTATGACATATTTGGCTACTGAAAGTGATCAAGGTGTTCTAAATATATAAATACTTCCCTTTGTAGTCCCACAGAGGAACTACAAATTCAAATTCCAAACCAGCAAACTTTGCAGCCTCTCCATGATGCAAACGCCCGGGCCCCATAACCACTAGGCCACCACATTCTGAGTGTCTTTGAGAAGTTTCTATACCTATTTGAAGCTTTTGTTGGGATTCACAGTAGGTCTGGACTTTGACTGGGCCCTTTCCAACACTATAGCTCTGGCTGGATGTTCAGCGCTATAACCCTATAACGTCGGAAGATCAATGTCAACCCAAGTCTAGAGTGTTTTTTTTCCGTCTCTAACTGGTCTTTTTCCACGTTCCCCTGTTTTCAGCGGCATCCTTTTCCCCTGAGCATCTTCCCTGTCTCTGCTAATGGAAAGCATCCCCACAGCGTGATGCTGCCACCACCTGGTTTCATCACAGGTCGGATCTATTGAGGGGATGTACATTGTTAGTGTTTTGCCTGTAGGCCACAAAGTTCATTTCTGATCACAATCTAACCAGATCATCTTCTTTCACCTCCTACATGGTTTGTGCTAAAGAACCGCTGACTCTGAGCTTTATTTATTTATTTAGGGGTATAAGAGTAAAAGAGAGTTGGACAAAGAGCATGGTACAATTTACAGATTTCTATTTGTAAAAAAAAAAAAAAAAAAAAAAAAAAATAGCCACATAACCTTTTCCTTCCACTTCCCAGTTACTTGCTACCCTGATGTGCTTCTTTATATAGGCCTATAATATACATGGCCGATTAATAAAGGTGTTAAAGGGTGAAAAAGTTAAAAGCGTACGAAAACTTCGAGGCACTGATATCCTCGGACGTCTTCCCACCTGCGTGGCTCTGCTGCTGGACCTGTGCGAAGGCCCGACGGCGATGTTGACGCTAGACGAGGACTGCGTATCGGTGGTGTTGCCCCCCTCAGCAGCGGACAGCCCAGAGATAACCAGGCCGCTGGAGAAGCTGCGCTTGCCGAACAGAAGGCTGAGTGTAGACGAAGATGAGGAGACCTGCTGGGTCGTATAAAAAAAAAAAAAAAAAGATACAAACTGTAAAATGGTGGATTCATGTTTAGAGGGTGTGTGCATGAGAGGAAAAACAAAAGGTCCCACCTGACTGGAGCGCTGCTGATGCTGTGCTGCCTGAAGCTGCGAGCTGATCCCTCCTGCCCCTGACAGACGAGGGACCTGAGGACACACAAAGTTGCTCTTTATTCCCCTCGATGAGATGTGAAACGTGTAGGCTGCACGAGGAAATGTGTTTACCTGAGAGAATATAGAGGCTATGGAAGTGTTAAAGGACAGCTGACTGTTGGACAGACGCTGGACCAGCCCGTGGGCGGAGCCAGAGTCCAGGATGGGACCTGATTGGCTGCTTACAGGAGGACGTTGGCTCTGAGGCTGCACAGATCGACTGCGGTACTCTCTCCTTCCTGAGGAAACACAGAACCACTAAAAGATTTAAATCGAGTCTTTTAAAGGATGCTGACTAGTGTTTTTGTTTGTCATGTTGAACTGGGGTGACAACTGTAGTTTCATAAGAGAATCCACCGAAGCCGCTCGTCAGACAGAGATTTGAATTTCAACACCCAATACAGAGGTTCTATAGCCAGACAGAAAAATGGTTTAGTTTTAAAGGTTTGCACTGAAATAATGCAGAGTTTGACACCTAGAGAAATTTCTTAAATGTGACCGTGAAAGGGTTTGTTCAAAGGTGTGACTTGGAAAAAGGAAATTTAATCTTAAATTTAAATCTAATTTAAAATTGACAGATGACACATCATTTACTCAGAGATTTAAATGAATGGGACCTTTTCTTAGCCCTCAGGTTCTTTCTATTCAAGAAGAGCCTTTTCCTCAAGGTCAAAAATTCACATACACAAAACCTTACCCTGATCACCTGCAGTGAGCAGTTCTGTATTACAAATTAAATCTGAACAGAATTAAAAAAAAAGCATGATGTTAAACAGGAAAAAGGCAGACAGCTCATATGAAACTTGTCAGATTAAAATGCTTCAGGCTATCACTGAGCTGCAGATTTTAACAAAACGTCAAGAAAGGACCCCGGTTCTTATTAACTGTTGCGCGCTCTGATTCTGGATAGAGCAATGAATCTTTTCTAAATTGAGGCATTATGTTTACAAGCCACTGATTATTTGTGGGAGGAGAAGCAGTTGCATCTCAGCTCCTGGCCAGAATGCATATTTCTGAGACGGTCACATGGTTCCTGTAAATGAAACAAATGACTTCCATGTTTGTTCATGTTCTGATAACGGGCCTAAGGCTCAAGCTGTGGCTTTTTTTTTTTTTTTTTTTGTTAAGACCTAGAGCTGGATTGATGTTAAATTGGATTAACTCAGTGATTCCCAAAGTTTTCAGCTTCTGACCCACAAAATGAAAAAGTAAGAGACTTGTTACTCTGACTCTTAGCTGGGCATACAAGCCTTTGATCTATTTAAATTTACTAAATGTTTCATAATTTTATGAGCAATGTCTTTCAGTGATGTGCCAATTATTTGATTTTATTTATATTTAAGTCCTATTTTTATCTTTTACTATATTTCAAGAGTAGATATGGTTTTTTACTGTAATATTTGTTATTTATTGTTCTGTTATCTCCCAGACTTACGTACACAGGAATCCAAGTGGGATCCCGACCACAACTCTGGGAACCGCTGGATGAACCTGGTCCGAGTGGCTCATTAGTGCTGCCAAACCGGTTTGCAATAGACCTATTTAATCTATATTTGATAGTGCTGTGAAAAAGTATTTGCCCTCCTTAGAGATTTCTTGGTTTTGCTCTTTTGTCACCTTTTAATGTTTCATATCATCAAACAAATTTGAATGTTGGACAAAGATAACATGAGTATTTGGATTATGACCTCCCTATCTAATAGCTCCTGGATTGTTATGGCGGAGAGTGCTCAGAACTCTACCCTGCTCCCTCCTCCCCCGCTGACACCTGTGGATGCTTTCTGAACTGTTGGCCGGCTGATAACATCAAGGACAATGGCCCCTGAAGAGCGTTCATGGAAATAAAAACACTTTTCACCCAAACAGACACACATATGTGTCTCGTCTTATTTGCACTTTTTGTGCAAGAGGTTTTTGATATCTCAAACTGTATCCTGTTATAGGATAAAGTATGAGTTATGCTTTTTTCCCTCCCTCCTTCCTTTTTGTTTCCTCTATCTTTTTCACAGAGTAATGGCAGCGCCATGTGGGCACCGTGTAAGGCGGTTCCTTGGCAGCAAGGCCTCAGTAAATCGTCTCCCCCTTAAATGTTTGTGATGTTTGTTATGTTATGGCGATTGTACTGAAACAGTAATTTCCCTCTGGGATTAAAAAAGTTGTTCTGATTCTGATTCTGAGTAATTATAAAACAGTGTTCAGATTATGATTTCATTTAATCATTAATTGATTAAGTCTGTGCATGTGTGTCTGCTTATGTAGTGTGATTAGAACAGAATTTGTAGTGATGCTTTATTTTATTATTGTATTGTATATAACTTTTTTTGTAATCTGTTAAAGGACTGCTGATGCGAATTAGTTTATGCTATAATCTGGCGCAGCACATCAAATAGTGACACTTATGTTTGAGAGTATGTTACATTCAATACAGGGGGGGAAAAACACCCAATCCAACCTGGCTCGATGTGAAAAAGCAATCGCTCCCCTACACCTAATCACTGCCATCAAGTGTTTGTGATAACTAGCAGGGAGTCCTTTTACATCCCTGAGGAGGAACCTTGGCCCAATCCTCTCGGCAGAACCGCCTTACTTCAGCTGCACAGGGCTTTATGATCAAGAAAAACCCGTCTAAAGCCATGCCACGGCATTTCAATCTAATCTAAGTCTGGATTTTGACTGTCACACGAAACCCCTAATTTTGTTTGGTTTAAGTGAGGAACTGCTGTAAATCTCCTACAGGGTTTTCTTTCATCAATTACTGCAAGTCGTCCGTGTCCTGAGGCAGCCAGGTCTGAGGCAGGTTCTGAGATGGACCATTCTTTTGGTCAGCGGTGGTTTTAGTTTTAGACCTCACCGATAGAGGTCATTTCTGCCCAGTCTGATTGAATCCTGAACTCTGACCTCAACTAAGACACGTGATCCCTGCGGTGCTTTAGGGGTGTTTCTGGGTTCTGCTGTGACCCACTGGGTGAGTGATCAACAAGCTCTTGGAATAGTTTTGGTGGCCTCCCACTCCTGGGAAGGTTCTCCACCGTTCCACATGTCTCCATTTGTGAACAAGGGCTCTCGCTGCGCTCTGCTGGAGTCACAAAGCCTTAGAATGACTTTCTAAATGTTCTCTAGGTTTGGTTATTTGTCCTAGAATGTCCTTAGATGGGGGCAGGATGTGTTGCTTTTAGAGCCTTTTTCATGCTGTCAGACAGATTCTATTGATGACGTCTTGACTCTGCAGCTCTGCTGTAATCAGGCTTCAGTGTGGCTAAGAAACCTGAACCGAAACGTACTGATTTTATTTTATTTTATTAAAGAAAAAGAGGGTGGAGTTATATTTTCAGATACAGCCTGGTTTGTTTAAGCAGCTGTTGACTTATAAGAAATAAAAAACCCTCATTTGCAAGCAGCCTTATTGCATTTACTCTTGTTATCTTTGTCTGATTTGTAATTAATTTTACTTAATGATCTAAAACATTTAAGTGCTCCTTAAGCATAAAAACCATAATCAGAAACAATCGGTCAGAGGAGGGAGGACTTTTTCACATCTCTGTAAAAGCAAAAATGAAAAATATTCCCTGCTGCTGAATTTGGTTCTGAAACGAATCTTGTGATTTTTAAGTAGCCTTAGAAAAGGAACTCTCGTTTAAAGCTCCCACAAGGACTGCGGATAAGAAGGTACCCGTGTTGTGATGTCTGCGGCTGTGCGTCGTCCGGGCTCTGTGCTGGTAGAGGCTCAGGCTGTTGGACGTGACGGAGGACGGCCGGTTGTGACTCAGCGAGGACGAACCGCCGGCGCCGCAGTCCACATCCTCCATGTTCACCCCGCTGTTGCAGCTGGTCAGGTTGTCCTTACGCACTCTGCAGGATAAACACACGCGCACAGAGCTCAGACTCATTTATTCATGGCCCGCGCCACAGAAGCACGAGGGCGACGGGCCATCAAAGATTCAGCAAGCTTTGACTGTCCCAGGTGGCCAAGTGCACTCCCTCTGACTGAAAGGAGTGTTGCGTAACTGGGCTCACATATGTGAAAATGTTGGGTTTTTTTTTTTTTCAATCATGAGACAAAATCTGTTTTAATACTCGGTGACATTAAAGCAACACCTTGAAATGAAGTCTGATCTCAGAGGATTAACACTCCCATCCTTTCCAAAAAAAAGACATTAAGTTCCCAAGAAAGCTAAAAAATTAAATAAAATATGGACGGTGCAGCCGCGAAGATGCACATCTCTGAGATATCAGCAGAAAAGTGGAGGCTCGGCAATTTAATTAGGGCTAAGAAAAGAGAAGTAAAACGCAACACAGCTGCAACAGCAGAAAGTCCATTTGGCTCTCCATCTTCTCTGTAATCCAGCCATCTCTGTCTCCCAGACGTGCACCCCCCACTGTCCCTGCGTGTGCATTTAAAACTACATTAACTTGGCAGAGTCTCTCTCCCCGGCACTGTGAGTCAGTATCTGTAAATCCTCAGTGAAGCACTCACTCAGCCTGCAGGGAGCCAGAGCATTACAATTACAGCGCAGTCTCTACCAGGGAAATTCATCCTAAAACACAACCAGCTGAATGAGGGCTTTATGAGGTTAGCATAATGTGCGCTGTAGCTCGCCTCCCGTTTTAAAGAGCCAAGCCTTCGGAAATGGCTCAGAAATAAATAAATTATCCAGACTTCTGAAGATTTCCAGAGAAAAACCTCCTACCAATAGCAAGTTTGACAATTTTGTTTTTCTCAAAGCTTCGCTGAAGTGATGTGTTTAAAGCTTTATTTACTTCATCTGACAATTACTTAAATTAATTTAAGGTAGTGTTGCTGGCAAAAAAAAAAAAAAAAGGTTACTGCATCACATGAAGCATCAAAGGCCCATTCACGCCGGATTAGGATGACTCTGGGGTTTCTCAGCTCTCCGAGGCCCTCTGAACATTACAGAATCCACGCAAATTCAGAAAACAGCCTTTCTCTTCGTGCCCAGGACATTAGCTTGGCCTGCTGATGTCCCAGCATTCCCACCGGAACCGTAGACGGGCATCCCAGCTTCCTTCACCGAGATGTTTGGGAACAATCTACACGACTACCCTTCGAATGACAGGAGTTTCTGGCCCTTCACCACCAGTTTCCACCTTGCTGTGAAGGACACAAACACCGTCAGGATTTTCCTCAGTTTATCAGCGGCATGAAAGGTGAGTTGTGGGGAGGGTTTCTGTGTGAATCGCTGTGCATAATACACAAAGTCATAATACACAATGACATTAATCTTCTGCACCTCTAGGAGAGGATATTAGCAAGTCCGGCCAACATCTGTGGGTTTTTCACTGATCGCTATGAGCGCATCACACCGAGGATCTGAACTGGGCAGTCATACTGTATTATAAGCCCCATACGACCCGGCAAATACATATTTAATTTGAGCTGCCGCCAAAGGGACTCAAAACGTCCCTTGGTCTACCAGAGATCTATATGTGCAGTTTGGAGGTGTGGGCTTCTTCCCATCTGGAGGCCAGTTGACAGCCACAGAAACCAGTCTGAAGAGCAAGCAGCATTGATATATAGAGGGTCCCCCCCCCCCACACTTTCTTTCAACTCCGTGGTGATCCCTTTTGAAACAGCCAGAGCTAAAACCATTACAATAAATCAGGCAGCTTAGAGCGCGTTCAGTCAATGCTGCCATAAATTCACTGATTGCCACGCTACACAGGGGCACGTGTGCCACACGTCATGGAGATGCTGTCACCGCCTCTACCAGGCTTCTCTACAGGAACCCCAACAGCCCCTACCACATCACCTCAGAAGGAGCTCTCGCTCTCCATCCTACATAATGGAGAACACGTTTCCCTCTAGACACCACCCAGAAGATTTCTCAAGGACCCTCCAGACACACGATTAGGATTACAAAAATTATTTTTTCATTTGCTAAATGTGGGAGATGATTATATAATAATTTTTATTATTAGAACAAGTATTGGTAGAATGGCTTTTTAAACAATATGATTTGGGAGAAATATTTTGGGTGCCTTTCCTCAAGCTTCTCACAATAGTTGGTGGGGATTTTGGCCCATTCCTGCCCACTGAACTGGTCTAAATGGGTCATTATTGTGGTCTGTGTTGTTCACACACAGCTGCTCATCTTTGCCAAGAAATTTACAGTGAACTTGGGATCAAAGATTTGGCTTTCTATAACAATGGCTTTGTGGTGGTACGCCTAGGGTCATTTGGAAGACCTGTTTGTAACCAAGCTGGAAGTTATCAGCAGATGTCTTGAGATGCTGCTTCAGGTTTTTTTCTCCCACACAATATCCATTCGTCATAATGCCATCTATTTTGTGAAGTGCACCAGTCCCTCTGGCCACAAGCCACCCACAAAACATGACGTTGCCTCCCCTGTCCTTCACGGTTGGGATGTTGGGTGTTTTCAAGCTTCCAAGCATTTATCCAAATGTAACAATGATGGTTACGATCAAACTCTTCCATTCTAGTTACAGACCATTGGTCAGGTCTCTAGAAAGTAGCAAAGAAAATAAATGCAGGTCTTGTGGTAATAACGTCTTTCTCAATGAAAGGCCTTTTTCAGCTATATCGCCACAGGACTTGTCATAGTAACATTCTCTTTCCAGCTTCCCCCAGCACCTTCACAAGATCTTTTGCTATTATTCTTGGATTGATTTCTATATTTCCAAAGAAAACACGTTCTGGGGACACAGATCCTGCCTCCTTCCTGAATAATATGTGTTATGCCATCACGCCATGGCTAAATCCAAAGTTGAAATATGTGACATGGGGAAAAAATCAAAAAGGACCAAAAAGGTATTTCACATTCACAGCCACCAAGGATCCGCCTTCAAGGCAGGGTGCCTGCTGTGAACCCAAACCACTCCCCACTGGCAAAAGGTCAGAGCACTCCTGGCCAGACCTCAGTCTGCCGATATGATTCGAGTGTCTTTTTATGGTTATAACAAACGTTATCTCCACAGGGGTTCCATACACTGATGGTAAATTAATGTTTATGTTAACCGGCTCACTCATTATGACTAAAAATAAAGCTGAAGTCTTTAAAGTTAGTGCCGAAAGTCCGCTAGCTAAAATACTATTCGCTTTGGTAACTTCTGGTTCTGGACATTAAAAAAGGGTTTGTTTTAAAGCATAAGGCTTGTTCATTTCACTCCGCCATCGTTTGATGGTGCTATGAGCCTTATTACCGCATTAATATGGAATATTAATGTCGATTTAAAGACGTTTTGTTTAACTTTAGGATTAGCCGATTCTAGCGACCGGTTGAAACAGCGACCCCTAGCTCCCGGAGGTATAATCGCATTGATCAAATTGGGCGTCCTTAAAGTAATGATCTTACTGAGCAAATCAAATAATGTTTTGTGTAACTCGGGATTTGCATTGTGAATGGGTTGAAAACACATACCAAATGTTGTTCTGAATTAGCTCATTCCATGTTCTTTAAGGTGAACTTTGGTTCTTTAACTCAAACAAAATGTTATTTCATCAAATAAGGTTTTGTTTACTCAGGATTCACATTGTGAATGGATTGAAACACATGCCAAATGTTCGAAATTAGTTAAGCTAATTTAACTCCATTCCATGTTGTGTAAATCAGATCGGCAGTGAACAGAATTCACCGAATTATTTTGATTATGATCAACCACCTTTTGTTTTGTCCTTTGTTTTATTTTGCATGTGTACAGTTCCTTAGCTTAGCTTCTTTTTATCTTCATTTTGCTTAGTAGTTTAGTTAAGTTTCACTTGTCTAGTAGAGAGGATTTGTTAATTGAAATATAGTGTTAATTCAGATAAACAGCATTATATAGTGATGTTCTTTGGATGTTCATTTTATTTCTGTTATTAAATTTATTCTGTGTGTGTGCAAAGTTTGCTGTTAAAAGATCGCTAGTGCTCGTATCATCCCTTTCAACTATTGTCCCGATTTCAGCTTTAGAGCCAATATCCTCCAGACAATACTTAACAGAGAGTTATTTATTAAACATTAAATAACTTTAAACAGTGTATAATTGCACAACATATGATAGCTGGAAATTCCCTTAGTGTTTATACGTGCATATGATGGAAGCAGCACCTTCGGGCATCTGGAAATCGTATCGAAGGATAAAACCAGACTTGCGGATGTGCGTTATTCTCTTACTAATTTCATGACTTGCTTTAAATTTTTTACAAGTTGTCACACAAGGAAGCAGTGTGCAGGACGAGTTACCTTAAGAAATTTTCAATGGTCTATGTTCAGACACTTAAAAAGCCATGTCATCATCATCATCATCACCTGGGTGTTCCCGATTAGTTTAAAGGAACATTCATTTTGCTGTGTAAACTTCTCATTTTAAATAAAGTTGCCAAAAATCATTTTAAAAATAATGTCTATCTTGCAGTGGCGTCATTATTTAAACAAATGTTGGTGGACCGGTCCCAATATCAAGGCGCCTCAAGAAGATTTCGCCTACTGAGCTTGTCAGTATTCTGGCAGACTTGGATATATGGCTACAAATGTTTACAACAGAATTTTATTGGTAAGGGAATCTGTCTTATTTATAATATTACTCTTTAATGAAAGATTCTGTCCCACTGATTGTTATGAACATAGAGCTCCACAGTGACATCTGGTGGGGCCTGGCCCCACTGGCCCCACTGGCCCCAAATGCAGAGAAGCCACAGCTGTCTTGTTATCCTGGCATTTGGCAAATAGAAATCATTTTTGTAAACCTAACTGACCTGAAACAGGATTTATTGTCGGAAAGTCGGAAAAAGGTTGCGTGCTTTGTTTTTACAGATTTAGATGACCTTGTTTGCACATGTTCCAGCTGTTGCCAAGCTGGCTCCCATCGGCTCCGACGTTTCTCAGGAACAGAGAAGTATTTTCCCAGTTTGTTGCATCAATCAAGAAAGAATATGTCAGCAGCTGCTGTGTTTGGAGAACGCAACAACACACACAAGAAACTGCATCTAAGTGCTGAACATACAGCAAAAATACAAACAGCAATCACTCATTCCGCTGAGCAACACTTTCTTGTATTATCTGTAATGGTTTGTTAGCTTTACGCTGCAGATAACACTGTCTGTAGCTGGATGTGCCATAGTTTTATGGAGCATTCTCAAAACTGAGACTTTGTCCATGAAATAATCATTGAGCTGAATTCCTCTCCACGTGGCAGTCATGTGGTCTCTGGAGGGTCTTTGAACGCCTTCATGTGCACAGGCCAAAATAAATTCAAGCAAGCCTTTTATGCACATCGTCTCACTCAGGGATCCTCAGAAACTGAACTCGTGACCAAACTAAATAAAGTCTGACCTGTTTATTTTAAGCGCACAAAGAATGCTAACTGTGGAGCACAGGCACTGGGCGATTTTAAGGGAAGATTGAGGAACAGGGTCAGGCTTTTAGCTGGCCCGGCGGGGAGGACCGGAAACTAACCGTAGCCATTTAGAGCAGAGCCAGGAACGAATGGCATCCAAGCTCAACGCCCCTCCTCCGATGCTGCGGAGTGTACGATGAGTTCCTGCGAACGACGTCGTTAGTGGCGACACATACCTGAAAAATAAAGATGCAAATGACTTCTGGGTGAAAATAAAACAGAGTTTACGACAGGTTTAAGCTGTGGATCACACCTACATGGGGTACCCGAGTGGCTGGTCACAGGATGAGTTGACCATGTTCCTCAACGCCTGTTTTGAGTTCTGGATGCTGCCCCGCTCCGGGTTGCGGTTCCGTAGAAAGACCAGCTCCTGCTGCTGGCCTGCCCACAGACCTCGCACGCACTCCTTATTGATCTGCAGAGAGCAGAAGGAAACCGTACAGGAGGCCTGAATAGCAAAGCTCTGGGCCTGTACCAGAAGGGTGTGTAAAATGTAACATCAACAGTGTTGTGGCCTGACAGTAGAGCAGCATTTACCCTCAGATTTATAAGGTTCTGTCACTCAGATTAATTATTATTTTAAACTGAAGGAAGACTCTTGTGTCATTTAATACTGCCAGTACTGAGTTACTAAATTAAAAAATCGTTCAAGTTTGTGAATACATAACCTTACAAATAGATATGGCTTTTTTTCCACACTTTGTTCGGTTAGAGCTACACACTTTTTGAGATCGATGAACACAGGTAACAAAATCAGTGAGAAGGTGGAGGTAAAACATTTCAATTTCACTTTGGCATGCATCTTTTTTTAGCTACAATCACAGATGCACGTCTAATGGAGTTTTTCGGCAGCCACCTGGCACATCCAGACACTAAAATGTAGCATTCCCAGCCACTTATTTTTACAACACTTTCAAGAAACTGCAAAGGTGCAGGGCACAGACGGAAATGCAGGCAGCCAAACATTCAGAATAAAATAAAAAAGATAGTCTAAAATAACTAAACTACATAATTCTTAAGCTGTGTCACAAACCAAGGAGTAAAGGTCACCTCTATTTTTTGTGTTTTATAGGAACAGAAATGAAACATTTTCAGCAGACCCTGGTGCTCTGGAAGGTAAAACTCTAACAAGTCTAATATGGAGTAAGCTCCGTAGTCTAAGAGTTACTACAGTGTCAACCTGTTTTAGGACTTTAAAAGGTCAAACTTTCAATTTACTTTTAAAATAAACAGAAAACCAGTGGAAAGAGGCTAAAATAGGCATGATATGATCACGTGTGTGACGATAGACTGGCGACCATTGACAGCTGGAGATAGGCACCAGCACCCCGTGTGACCCCGCCAGCAGGGATAAGAATGTCAGAAAATGGATGGATGGATGGATGGATGATCACGTTTGAATACTCTGGCTAAAAGCCATGCAACTGCGTTTTGGACAAGCTGTAAACGCATCAGAGACGTAAGGCTAACACTAGCAAACAGCACATTTAACAAAGTTTGGTCAATTTGTGGTCAGTTTGAATCACAGACTTTGCATTAGAAAAATATCAAATTTGGTCAATTGTTGCTTAAATGCATAGCTGATAAAAACTGGGCTTTCTCTGTTTATCAAGTTTGAAATCTACTTTAAAAGACACCTCCCTTCATAAGGACTTTTTCTCCGGTAGACGGAGGCGTAGGGCAAACCAAAGAGGGCTAAGACATAAGGCCTTGGGAACGCCACAACACAGTAAATGAAGAAACATCCCCCAAGTCGGACAGAAAATCACCTCCCAGACAGATGAGGTTTGAGCTACCGAAAGGGCAGACCCTCTGACACCTAGCCTGGACTATACATGAAATGTGCATCAGCTGTCAAAAGCAGCAGTGAGGTTTCACTGCTGGCTAAACCATTAGCATCAGTAGTCAATAAAAGGTGATTGAAGTGTTTAAAAACTGGACTGAAAGTTAAGCGATAGCATTTTACTTAATTTTGATAAAAGTCATTAATGAGGCAGGTATACAGAGTGAGCCAGAAGAGCAGAACATTTGATGCGGGGTGATGGTGGAAAAATAAAATAAAAGAGAAGATTTTCACAGACCAGTGCATTGGGATCAATAGTTGAAAAAGCCCTTTAAGTTTATTAAAAGATATTATCTGAGTCTTTTTTTTTTCTACTTTAATCATTATTCATCATTTTTACCCACATTTCAGGACCTAATAAGAAATTGCCAGCTTATGACAGCAGCGTTTTGCTAAATAGGTTAGGCAGACTGGATGGAGAGGCTCTTTGAACATCAATGTTCAAGTCTTTCAACACACTCTCAGTGGTTTATTTATTTAGGTCTGAACTTTGACTAGGCCATTCTATCGTAGGCTGAATGTTTACGGTTGCTGGATGTGTTAACATGGATTGTGGCAAACTACTACACTACACACCTGTTCATGCAGAGGCCATCCTATTTTGATCTTTTCTGTCCCATGATGGTGAGAATTGCTGTCATGCCATGTTCACAACACAAAGCTGGGGAAACAAATCTCACAGACTCTCACTAGTGCCAGCTCTGGCCGGCACTAGTGAGAGTCTGTGAGATTTGCCGGCCCAAGGCAAAAATGAACCAAGACGCTGCTTAGGGACTCCATGCCAGTAGGGGCCTCCCGTAAATTATTGGATTTAAGCACTTACCCTAGATCTAAAATGTCTATATTTATTTTATTGGGAATGAGAATACTATTAAACTTGAGGTGATGGTTTCAGCAGAGATAAATTAAAAGATTGTTTAAAATTTGAAGGAATTGGCAAGTTTACTTTGCAAGCGTAGATCCCATCTTGTGCGACATGTTTAAGCTTTCCTTTGTGACACAGCTTGGTTTGTTCACAGATAAATCACCGCAAATATTAACTAATTATCCACGATCGCTTCTAAGCTCAGCCAATTAAACGGGGGGCCTCCTTCGCCTGGATTTCACTAAAATCTATGTTTAAAAAAAAAAAAAGCTGTTTGAGTGGCCCCAAGTTAAATTCTGCTTAAGGCCCCAGACTACCTTGTCTGGAGAGTGTCGCACGTCTCACCATCACCTGCTGGGCAGCATCCACACATGCTGTGACCGGACCAGCGCTGAGAGCGGCAGCCTGCAAGCCCATTGCTCGTCTCTGTTACCTTTATGACTTTGAAGCTGAGGTGGCGTTTGTACAGCATGATGATCTTGTACTCGTCCGTGCCGTCGTCAATCATGTGCCTGAGGGTGAGCAGCGTGTCGCGGCTGGACAGGACCGCCTTACGCCAGGCGGGATCGCTCTCGTGGCAGATCACCAGGCTGCTGCGGTAGTTTGTGATGGCTTCGTACAGGATGGAGGCCTCCTCTGTCTCCTCTAGGCACGTGAAGTGGTCCTACGGGACAGGAAAGTCACAGCGAGACGTCAGAGACTTGCGGGAAACCACATCCCTGAGGATCACCCATGAATAACTATGTCTTACAGACATTTTACACATATTTATAGGGGGAAAAAGAAGAATCTAAAGCAAAAAGAAACACAGCCAGAGCAACATCTTCTTTAAATGCGGTCATCTTTACCTGATGCAACTTGAGGCTCATTCTGACTGCAGGAGCCACCACCTTCTGAAGCAGGTCCAGGTCAGTGAAAACCCACTCGTCTTTGGTGGCAATGCGGAAGTCGCCCTTGAACAAGGTGTTGAAACCATACAGAAAGGACTCCAGGCTTCATGAAAGAATAAAAAAGTTGTTTTTGTCCCGAAGTAAAGGTAAAAAACAATAGAGCAAACAAAAATTAGATGGGGAGTTTAATAATATGAGGGTCAGCTTTTGATGATAAACTGCATGAAAAATAACATCTGTTTAAAGTGGGTATTGTTTTTAAGGATTTGGGTTCTGGCGCCCTCTTCTGGTCTTTCTTTGCAGCTGCAGGTAAGGACAGCCGCTCATAAATCATCTTATCAAAACAAAAACTCAAATTTCTAAACCTTTCCTTCAGTTTTTGAGAGATTGCGGAGAATTAAGTGTTTTATCTTAGAATCTGTTTTAAAATCTATGAAACTGAAAACAGCTGACCCTACATTAATTACAACTTGAAACTTTGTATACTTTTACCATCCATCCATCCATCCATCCATCCATCCATCCATCCATCCATCCATCCATAGTGTAAATATAAATCAAAATAATACTAGCTTTATTTATTTATTTTATTCTAATTATTAAATTTCTTCTTAACAGACGTAGTGGTAAAATCTGGAAAATGTCTCCTTCCGTACCTAACCAGACCTGGAAAATTATAACAGAATATTTCTGACTTTTCCACAGTTTTCAAGACTACCCAGGCGTTTTTACTCATTTATTTGTATTGTAACTATTTGCGAGTAGTTTTTTTTATTGAACATTTATAACTTAAATATACTTTCACTTTTCAGTTTGAGGTGGGGCGTATTCATGACTCCCCCAGGGATAGCAACCTAACTTTGGGAACCACTGAACTGAAATCTGAACTCTGTGACGGGTGTTGCTTCAGATCAGTCCAGTTTCTTTATTAATTCACAGCAAAGGTCGTTTCTGTCCAATCCACTTTCTCTTCAGAGGCTGAGTTTTGCAAACCCTTTTATATTTAACCAGAAAACTCTGACGTTTAACTGACCTTATTGTAAAACCTTTAGGTTTTACAATATTTTGTTGTAAAACGTTAAATAATTTGTTTTCAGTAGATGAGTGGATAAAGATGCACAGTATGGAGAACAAAGTCTCAAAACAAAGGACTGACTGTTTTAGCAACAATCTTGCTGTATTTTGCAGCCACCTCCCTTTTTTTTCTACCGATTCACCCAGTAAGCAGTGATTTTGGCCAAACACACAATGAAGCGGGTAACTTTTCCCACGTAGTCGTGTTTCTCCGTTTTACCTGTTGGACATGTTGTGGGACGCGGTGCCGAGGGATCTCCTCCCCAGGACAGACAGGGCGTAAGACAGGGTCACCAGAGGGGAGTCTTCGTCGCTGTCCACAGGCTGGACATGGGACGCAGACAGAAGCACAACGATCGGCCATTTCACACGGGCCAAATCAGCACAACGCAAGGTGAAATTATATGCACTTAGCAGGTTAACAGGATATGCTTCTACGCGTATAAAGCATGGGATGCCAAATGTAAAAACATTTTTCACATTTCTGTTATTTAATGCACTTTCTTCATATTAGTGGGGAATGGTAAATATAATTGTTAAATCCATAAATCTAAATGCAATATCTATATCTATATGTTAAACCCATTTTTACATCCTATAACTATATCTAAATGTTATATTTATATCTAAACCTTAAATCTAAATATATTTAACCACACCTCATTCACATTGCTACACAGTGAGGGCGTAGCCACGAGTTGAAGGGGCGCGGTCAATTAGCATATTTTCTAAAGATTTAAGTCTATCTCAAGATATAAGATATATAGATTTAAAATTCTGATATAAATATAACATTCATATATACATATAGGGTGTTGAAATAGATCCTACATTTATATTCAGCATTTCCCAATGTGAGAAAAACGCACTAAATGTGAAGAAAATGTGCTAAATAACAGAAAGGTGACAGTGATTTTTATTTTTATCTTATTTTTTTATTTTTTACCATCCATCCATCCATAGTGTAAATATAAATCAAAATAATATTAGCTTTATTTATTTATTTTATTCTAATTATTACATTTCTCCTTAACAGACGTTAAGAAGAAATGTATTTTTTTTTACATCCGACACCCCGTAATAAAGCCGTCGGTACCGTCTCCATCTTCCCGGCACAGTGCTGGATCCACTCCAGGTAGACGTTGCAGAAGCTGGCGCGCGTCACCCCCTGCAGGCAGTGCACGTAGTCCTCGTCGATCTTCACGCTGAAGACCTGCGGGTCCCGCTCGATGTGGTGCCACTTGGTGTAGGACTGCAGCGCCTCCTGGATGCTGGCGTCTTTGAGCCAGGCGCACAGCTTGGGCGAGTGGACCAGGTAGTAGATGATGCTCTGTGAGCGGGGAGGGAGGCAGAGAGGTAAAAGCCGCGTGTTTTTCTGCCTACGCGCGTACACGCCTAACGCGCTCCACGTGTGGGGCCTTCGCACCGCAGAGCACACGTACTTTCAGGTAGTAGGTGATGAGCAGCTTTCGGAGGTCGTACACTTGCAGCATGGTGGCGGCGTTGTTCTCGCTGATGCTGTAGCCCTCCAGCAGGTACTTGGTGGCCGTCACCTCCCAGGCCAGCCAGCGGAGATTGAAGGCGGCGTTGCACGACAGCATGTGAGGCAGGTGGCCCGGCTCGCAGCAGCAGCAGCCGTCGTCCTCCTCCACGCCTTCTGTGATGGCCTCCACCTCCCTCTGCTGACAGTAGGTACCTGAGACGACCACACAGAGGTCATCGGCGGGAAGCAGACGTTGGCAGCGTGTGTGCTAGTCTGTCTCTGCCTCCCTCTGGTAGGCGCTGAGTACTGGGCTCGGCCAATTAGGGAACACCCACTCTGATCGGACTTGGACAAATTAGAATTTCTTCAACTCTTAGCATGTGGTAGACCTTTTTGCTACAAGCTGTTTTGGCGTAAATCTTTACTAGTGTTGTACAGCTGGAGACCACATTTTTTTGCTTGTTTCATTGCAAAACAGCTCAAGCTCAGTCAGGCTGGACGGAGAGTGCCTCTGAACATTTATTTGGGGCTGATTGGCTGTTTTCCCCCACTCCACATTATCCGCTTCAGCTGGTGCTGTTAACCAGGTTCAAGTCGTTTCACCTGGTTTCACCCTGCTTATTCATACCTGCCTCCCACAGCCACTCACTGCCAGACCGTCTGGTTTGCACTGCCTGAACGCTGCTCGTGTGCTCAGCCTACCAGACCTGGTGTTCCTGCGTGACCTGCCCTCACTGATGTGCTCGTCCTTTTGCTGCTGGTTCTACTGCTAGCTCTGCTGATTCTGGTCAAGACCCAGACTGTTTTCTGGTTGGTGGATTCCGTCAAGGCTGTTTCCTCCTGGCTGCTCACCATCACCTGGTTAGACTCTTTCAGCCATTACAACCTGTCAGCCGGTCCCAGTCATCACCTGCTCAGCCTGCCATTGACTTCTCCCAGCCTGCTCCACCAACCCCGTCATCGTCTGCCTGTCACCTACTCCAATCTTTTACAATAAACTTTTTAAACGTACTCCGTGTCTGGCTTGAATATCAGCTTCTTATGGTGCAAAGCATTACAGGAGAGTCCTTACCAATTAGCTGATTTTAGATGCAGCCCTAGCTTTGCACCACACATGTTGGTTTGAGTAAAACCAACGTTTTTTTCCTCATCGGACCAGATGTTTGCTGTGTCCCCTACACGGCTAGTGGCAAACTGCTGAACACGGCTCATGGCTTTCTTTCAACAATGCGTAAGTTCTTGCCACTAATCTGTGGCCCTCATGGCTAAGCGATGTTCCTTTGATGGATTTCCCACACCTCTTGGCTGCCACCTGAGTTTTGCTCTCTTTGCCAGCCGGGCAGGTAGGTGGGCGGCCAGGTGTTGGTAGGCTTTCCATTTTCAGCTGGTGGACAGAGCAGTGCTCCTTGATTTGCTCAGAGTTTGGGATATTGTTTATAATAACCTAACCTTGTCATGATTTAGTCTTTGTTTTGTGTTTTTTGAACTGATTGATCGTTCTCCACTTCGTGCTCATCTCAGCCATCTCCCAGTCACTGCTCACTCACCATAATCGACTCCATCACTGATTATTATCCTCTAGTCCTCCCGCCTGGTTGACTGCCTACTTATACCTGCCTCAGTCAATCACTCCCTGCCAGAACGTCTCTCGCCTCGCTGCCTGCGTGTGTTTCGCCCCAGTGTTTGTAGCGCCCAGCCTGCTGATCCTGTAGACCTGTTCTCGCCCCGGCCTCGCTAGTTGGCTTTACTAGTGGTTGTGTGCGCCGCCTGGTTCAGGTTGTTCCTGAAGGGTCTACCCTCGCAGGAGACTCATCGGCATCATCTGGTCAAGTCTGTGTCTGCCTGCATCGCCTGGTCACCAAGTTCCTGCTACATCCACCCGGTCAATCCTGACTCCGCGGTCTCCTGCCATTCCTGCCTGTCTCTTCTGCCAACATTTACTATTTTAATTAGGGCTGGGCAAGTTAACGCGTTAATTTCGCGTTAACTCATTAGACTATTAACGGCGATATTTTCTTTAACGCGCGTTAACGCATGTTGGTCACATGCTTTTATTTTGTGAAGGTCTGTTGCTGCAGTGTAGGGGTTTGAATCAGAACAGTAGGTGGCGATAATGCGCCAATAACCTCGCTGTCAGCCCAGCCTCAGATTCAAAGAGGAAGAAAGGTGCTGGCCGGAAAAAAACACAGCTGACATGCGGAAGGCGGTGTTTCCCGCAGGTACCGCGAGCGAGCTTAGGCGAGGCGAGGCGGTGAGTTGGCGGCCGGAACAAGTTTTGTGCGGAGCGGAGCGGGGGGTCTGCATCGACGCCGTCGGTGAAGTCGCTTCTCGTTTCAAAGTATCCATGTGTTTTTGCCTGTTTTCCCCCTGCCATTCACTATATGCACGCGAGAAAGCAACAACAAAAAACCGCGTGTCAACGTCAAATAAACGCAAGCATATCGAGTTAGCAAGCATTTCAGTTTAAAGTTCTTCCAGCATGGAATATGACAGAAACAAGTTAGTTGTAACCACTGCCAAGTTAAACTTTGGTATTGAACATAAAATGGTAATGCTGCTCCCTGCTGTTACCTCAGAAATTGCCTGTTTTTGGTAGATTTTTTCCCCATAAAGAGAATTCCCTGTCAGTGGCAATAAGCTTTAATTTATTATTATTGCTATTTTTTGTTTTACATGTTTAAGTTGAGCTTTACACTAAATATGTGTTACTGATAATTGCTACAAATGTTACAACACTTTTGTTCATATGGCAGCAGAACATTAAAATAAAAGTGCTCTTTACACTACTTTTGAATTCATTCTTGGAGTTTGTAAATACAATGCGATTAATCGCGATTAATTGCGATTAATCAGTGCGATTAATCGCGATTAAATATTTTAATCGTTGCCCAGCCCTAATTTTAATATAAAATAAAAAATAAATGTATACGGCACCGTTACAACAATAACAGCTTACCAGGATAACGTCCAAAATATGTCCATTTAAGTAAACGCTAGTCTAAATAAAAGTGTCTTCAGCTGCTTTTTTAGAGGATTCAACAGAGTCGGCCACACGGAGAGACGGGGAAGGGCATTCCACAGTCTGGGGGCTACAGCTTGGAAGGACAGGTCCCCTCGAGTTTTAAACCGGGTCTTGGGGACCTTCCAAAGGTTTTGCCTCGAGGACCAGACAGTGCGGTTGCTCAACGATGTTCTCTAACAAACCTTTGAGGCCTTCACAGAACATCTGCATTTAAAGTTAGGTGAATCGACACAAGTGGACTCCAATTAGCTGACTTCTGAAGGCCATTGGCTGCACCGGGTCTTATTTAGGGTTGTCAGAGTCCTTTGAAAAACATGAATCGTGATCCTTGGACTTCACCATCATGCACTAATTATGTTGGTCTGTCACATTAGGTCCAAGTAAAACACATGTGAGAAAGTTTAAGGCGTATGAATATTTTTACAAGGAGGCAGGAGGGAAGGTCCACCAGTACCTCTGAACTCCAGCCCCCTGAGCTGGAAGGTGACGAGGCCGTTGCCGATCTCGATGAGGTGGACGAGGGCGTTGAGGTAGTCAGAAGCCAGGATGAAACAGTCTCCGGCGCTGTAGTTGCCCCACCGACCCAGCATGAGGTCCCCACACAACGAATGCTGCAGCGAGCGAGTCAGGTACTCGTAAAAAATCGAGTTCAGGTTGTTGTCATCACAGCCTAACGAACAGAAAAAGGAGACGACACAGCAGGTTCTGTTTTTATTCTTTGTTTTTATCAGAGAGAAGTTGATGGGGCCTGGTGTGAAGGACGACAGAAGCAAAGAAAAATGCGGGATATAAACAACAAAACTGTAGCTGGAGAGGACAAACCTGTCTCCTTGTCCACCTGGGACACCAGCCTGCTGTTGGAGTTGTCTATGCGCTTCGTGCTGAGAGGAACAGGAGATAAAAGAGGCTCTTTAGGCTTTTGGTTATTAGCAGTGTGTCACACAGATAAACGTTCAGATGCCTTTAGTTGAATCTATAAAAATCTGCCAAAATAACTGAAATAGTATCTTTGCAGCAAGAAGGAGATTTCTCCCCAAGACACGTCAGCCTAAATCCTGGCAGAGGATCAGCTGAAGGATGATCCATCTCTCGGGTTCTGTCCCGGGATTTTTCCCTTCATTGGATTGTCTTCATCTGTTGGAGATTTGGAGTTTTGGCTGAACTGAAACTTATTATTTATTTCAGGCAGACACTTATGCCCTCATAGTCAGGAAAGAAAATACATCCAAAGAAACCAAAAGTCCAAAGAAAAACTATGGAGACCATCAGAAAGACTACCGTGTTTTCACACTTTCTGTCACCTCACCACTACAAGCCACTATCTGTTGTATTTGTGGGACAGCTTGCTGCACAACTCTGAAGTTGAAGCTGAGCGAGAGCTGGTTTTCAGTAAAAAAAAAATTCATTTGACAAATAAAGGTCAGAAAAGTGCGGCATGCATTTGTATTCGATCCACCTTTAGACGTCACCTAATTAGGAGATAGAGTCCTGAGTATCAGTAAAAATGTGGTTTCTCTGAGGACATTAGAGAACAAACCGTAACTTGAAGACCTCAGGGAAAACGTCTCGGAGACATTTCAAGCAGAATTAAGTTTAAGAATTAAGGACATCTCACAGAGCTATGTTCAGCCCGTTGTCTTAAAAATTAAAAAATATATATGGCACAGCTGCAAACCTACCAAAACGGTTGCTGTCCACCTAAATTAACAACCCAGGAACAGAGAGAGCTTTAATCAGAGAAACAGCCAAAGAGGCCAATGGGGATTCTGGAGGAGCTGCAGAGACCCACCGCTCAGGTGGAAGAATCTAGCCTGGGAAAAGTTAAAAGAAGACCCCATCCCCAATAGAGTGGTGGCAGCATCATGCTCTATTTTTATTCATCTGAAAGAGAGGAGCTGGGCAGAGATGATGGTGAGGTGTAGGGAGCTAAATAAAGGTTAACTCTGGAAGAAAACCTGTTGGAGGCTACAAAAGACTTTAGACTGGGGTGGAGGGCCACCTTGAAGCAGGACAACAGCCCTAAATATGCAGCCAGAGCTAAGAAACTATGGTGTAGATCAAAACGGATTCATTTGCTACCCAGACAAAGTCCAGACAGCATCCAATTGAAATCCTATAAAAAAAAATTATATTGTTTCACATAGTTTGCAAACAAAAGGTCAATATTTGTGTCTAGATGTGCAAATCTGGCAGAGATGGATCTTAAAAGACCCCCAAAGGCGGCTCTGGAACGTGTTGACTCAGGGGAGCAGAATACAAATGCACGCCACACTTTATAGATTTATGTTTGCGGTAAGAGCTGGATATCCCAGCTGCCACTTTACAATCATGCCTTACTTTGTGCAGGTTTGTCACATAAAATCCAAATAAAAACATTAAGGTTTATGGTTTGTTTTGTGACGTTATGTGAAAAAGCCCCAGGGATTTGAAAACTTTTACAAGGTGCTGTGTTTTTGGAAGCTGCAAGGCAAACTAAAAAGTCTCCGGTCCCCACAGCTGCATCAAGGCACATCGGGACTCAAACTGACAACTGCTGCGCTCAGGCTCAGGCGATTTTTAACATCAAGGATTTCATTCTGGCCCTAAATATAGTCTCTGTGAGAGATTACACAACAAAGCTGCCAAAGTATTTTTAGACGCCTCTGGTGGAAATCAATAAGTAAGAGGGACCAGAGAGGGAACATCTGCTCAGTGTTGGTGGGCCGCCAGGTTGAGAAGGAGGCGGAAGGTGTTTTTCCTTCAGCAGTGTTCCTGTTAGATTAACTAGTTCTGGTAGATAACAAATTAACGTCTTCTAAACATATCCAGAAAAAGCTGAAAGACTAGGAAAACATTTTGATTCTTCTCTAACCCCCAGTCGGTCGAGGCAGATGACCGTTCATACTGAGCCCGGTTCTGCTGGAGGTTTTCCTTCCCGTTAATGGGGAGTTTTTCTTTCCACTGTTGCTCCACGCTTGCTCAGTATGAGGGATTGCTACAAAGCCATGGACAATGCAGACGACTCTCCCTGTGGCTCTACGGTTCTCCAGGAGTGAATGCTGCTTGTCAAGACTTTGATAAAATCAACTGATTTCCTTATGTAGGACATTTTTTTTTACCAATCTGTATAATCTGATTGAATTTGACTTTGAAAAGTGCCTTGAGCTGACATGTTTCATGAATTGGCTCTATATAAATACAATTTTATTGAACTGAATGAAGTCTTGACCATATTACTTGTGAGTTAAACTGAGCTGTGTTGACAAGCTGCCTGCGGGATGTTTTCCAGTTTGGACAACAGTGTTCCCGCACCTTCAGCCCTCAGCAGACAGTAAAGGCCTTACTTGTAGTTTCGTTCCCAGAACTTGATGGGCCGCGGGTAAGACGAGATAAAGATGGCGCTCCCCAGGAAGGGAGCCAGCGGGATGTAGAAGACGGTGGTGAGCAGAGTCTGTAGCAGCAACATGGCTGAGTCTGGACACAACGCAGATGGAGGTGAAGGGAAATAAAAGGTAGAACAAACCCACCTTCAAACACTCAGACATCGTTAAAGATTAACATTATTTTTGCTGTTTTGTCACATTTGAATGTTTCATATAAGCAAACAAATTTGAAGATATAAAACTGACCTGAGTAAATACATAAAGCAGTTTGCCTATTCATAAAGGGAAAAAAGCTGACCAAACGTTGTCTCATAGCTTATATTAGATAGCTTTTATCCAATGTAATTATTATTGAAAAACTTTGTTTGTATTTACTCAGGTTATCTTTGCCTGACTGAAGCCGTCGCTGTGATTATCTGAAACATTTAAATGACACAAAAACCCAAAATCAGAAACAAAACTGTGAGGGAGCAAATGTTTTTTTTTTAATTAATTTATTTTTATGGTAAGCCATTTGAAGAAAGGATACGAGGCACGGCAAAAGGCTGAGCAAAGGCATGGAAGGCGCTTCCCCAGGCTATCTGCCAGGGAGCGATGTAAACCAGGATGAAGTGGAGTTTTAGCAGCAGCTCACGCATCTGGACAAAAAAAAAAGAAAGAAAGAAAACCAAAAAACACAGAGTCAGTCTGACGTGAATAAAACCTCATTCTGGATCATTTGCAGTGGGAATGTGTGCAAACCCCCAGAAATGTTCCTAAAAAACCTGCCATGCTACATAATATGTTTCTGTTGCTTTTCGGCTGCTCAGGATCCCTGTGACCAGAGATTTGTCAGCTGACAGGGTCCCGTCCTGTGATGTTCTCAGACTTAGCAAAGCCTCTGCAGAGCAACAGGAGTGTCAGCAAGATGTGTCAACAGGCTGAGTTTAAGCCCCAGTGATGAGCAAACTGGCCTCTGGTGTCAAGTCAGCATTAAATCTTCATGTCAGAAGGAAAACAGATTCAGGCAATAAATCCTGCATCTGAATTCAGTATCATGTCTGATGAACATTCTTCTGTATACGGCTCTTGCACGCTGTTTTTCTCCTGCAGTGTTACATCTGATCACTGCTGCACTTTATATTGTAGCGCTGCCTTATTCCACCTGTAATCCCATTACACTGTCGTAAGCTGTATGCAACAACATCTCGTTCTGTATGCACTCCGTACATACAAAATGACAATAAAGTTGTCTAAGTCTAATGACATAAAGACGTAGTTTTAGTCTTCTTCTATCTGCAGTTGAATGTGAAAATGAATCTGTTAATGCTTTGGGCTGATATTATGAGCATAAACTGATCCGAAGCAGGTTATAAATTCAGCATTATTATCTAGGCAGTTTGTAATGAGCCTCATTCTCTGTTATGGCTAAATGTTTTTTATCTCACTGTATCTTGTTAACTCATTTATCTCATTTTAATACAGGCTTGTGAACTTGTCTGGTTCATCACAACCCTCACGTCCACATCAGATGGAGCTGTTTTCTCTGGCCAACATCCCAGTTTCTGTGTGAAATGTCTTATAAATACTGCAGGCCATCATTCTTTTATTTAAAGGTATCATCTAGGACACATTTGCATAATTTGCATAAAACCTAACAGCTATTTGTCAAAGTTGCAACTGAGACACTGCCCTCCACCAGAGCTCCAGGAGGGCATCAACAGAGACCAAAGGTAACCGTGGAGGAGCTGCAGAGCTCCACAGCAGAGACTGGAGGATCTGTCTATAGGACCTCAATAAGCTGTATGCTGAATAGAGCTGGACTTTATGGAAGAATGGCCAGAAAAAAAGCCGTTACGTTGTATTAAAAATAAGTGGGCACGTTTTGAGTTTGCCAAAAGGCACGGGGTGTTCTGGTCAGTTGAGACTAAAACAGAAGTTTTCACCCACCATGGAAATTGCTACGTCTGGTACTGATGCAACAAATTCCATTACACTAAGAGCACCATCCCTACTGTGAAACATGGTGGTGGCAGCATCATGCTGTGGGGATGTGTCTCAGCAGCAGGGACACTGGTCAGAGTGGAGGGAAAGATGGAGGGAAATATTTCTATTTTGTATTTTTATTCTTATTTTTCTTATCTACTTCTTTTTTTTTTGGATCCACTGTAAAAACGAGGACACACTGTATATAACCGATGCACCTCGTCCTACGTTTGACACCTTCTTCTGATTATTGGTTACTGAGCTGATGTGACATGTGAATTTCTCCAATGTAAGATCAATAAAGCCTATGTTATCTTATCTTATCTTATCTTATCTTATCTTATCTTATCTTTTCTTATCTTATCTTATCTTATCTTATGGTGTTAAAGACAGGGAGGTTCTTGAGCAGAACTTGTCAAAGTAGTGAAATGGTGCAAACTTTCTAACAATCCATTTTAATTATTGAATGTGAGGCAGCATGACATGAAAAATGCCAAAGGGGGTTGACTGAATCAATATGTGAATATTTCTTACTTAAGAACTGAATATTTAATGGGGTGCCGTATTTTTCTCACATGACTGTACGTTGGTACGCCGTACTTTGGCTCTAAAATCCTTAAAAAGTTCAAGTTTAAGCGTTGCGTGAAATGCCAGGAAACTGCCCGTCATTTTATGCATCCACACTGGAAGGCCCAAGAATCTAAAGCCGGATGGATGCATTGAGAACTGAAGGTCAAATCCACGGAAACCTCTGGTCTAAACTGTTATACTCGCTAAAATTCTGGATAATTCTGGAATATCATAAGAAATATGGCTGATTGTGCCTTACCTTGTGGAAGACAATCGACATGATGAAGAAGTCCAGCAGGAAGCTCTCAGAGGCGTGCGGACAGTCAAAGTGGAAAAAAATGAGGGTGAAAAGAAGCGTGAGGAACTGGAAGCTGGGATTGCAGAAGGACGAACGCAGGAGTTTCAGTCCGGCGACTGTAGTCAGGAGAACGTCGCAGCTGCAAGCAGCACAAAGAGGTCAGACAGCAGCTTCAGACGGCTCATTCAGCCCATTTTAAGAGTCGGTTTGTTTTTCTGCCACCACTCACTGGATTCCCAGCTTCTTGCGGTGACTGAGGGCAAAGCCATCATTAGTGAGGGCGCTCAGCACGATGGCAGGGTAGACCAGGTACTTCTCAAAGCACAGGAGCCCCACGTATAGACGCTCAAACCACATGAGCACAGCATCCTCTGAAACAGGAGCAGCGAGGAAGTTTCTCAGGTTTGTATAACCTCTGGTGATGATAAATATTAGCAGTAAATATGCAAAAAGACTTATTTTTGTCTTGACTTATGACCCAGCCACATTCTGTGTTCGCTTCCCCTGAGGTGTTTCTATGCAGTCAACACAGCCATGAATGCGACACGGATTTATGTTGGTAATTATTTGAACGGTTCTGTTTTCAGGTGGAATGATGACACAATGAGCAACTTAAAAGCAAATATTGGGTGCACATGTTTCAAACTAATGTGAATATTTCTCAGATTCCCACAGAGCTTAAATGATGCATATAATGACCCAATTGTGTAAATAAGACCCAACTAATATCTGCATAAATGCCTCTTAGCAGGTTAGCATCTCAGCCGCGTGCTTTTTAAACCATCAGAAACCTTCTAGCATTACTCTGGTTTCCTGATACAGAGCCGGCATTTCACCACAGTTCACACATTTTCTGGATAGTTGAGGGTGTGGCCATCCCAGGGGCAATGTTTTAGCTTGATTTTTTAACTCCAGAACCACTTTTAATGCGGTTTGGGATCACTTTCCTGTTGGAACACCCACTGGTGTTCAAGTTTGAACCATCAGACCCAAACTGTCACCCCTAGATGAAAGATAAATATTTAGGATGTTCAGTGAAAGCCCCAAAACCACCAGGGCTAAAGCCTACGATGAAATGGAAACTCAGGGAAACGGGAAACGACTGTCACTGCTTGCAAAAACAAGAAAGAAGCCCCTGCACTGAAATCACCTCCTTTTAAACTAGACAGGAATCAAGCCTAAACGCCTGAAGTGCACAAAGGCTAAACTAGTTGGTCTCCATTACAGGAAGTAGTTTGTAAAAAGTTAAGGTAAGCCTTTCCAATCAAAGGACACATTTAAGCACAGCGATGGAGGTATCATGCTGTGGGTCTATTTCCATAGGAATGGTGGGTGGAACAATAAAAATGGAGGACTGTCTCCAAACTATTAAACTTTACCCCAAATCAAAAGCTAGGTGGTGGAAACAGCGGGACGACAATCCCGGAAAGGAAAACATTGAGCTCTGAAATGTCCTCGGCGTCTCCTAAAAATGAATGAAGTGTACGAAACCTGCCGTTTTAATGAACTCTACCAAATTCTGCCAGGACAAGAGGCCAAAAGTCCTTAAAGACTTAAAGCTGTACAAGGTCAGAAAAGCATTGGGTCAATCCGCAACTTGCTATGAGACTTTAAATCAAACATGGTGGATGTAAAAGTAATGATTTTGACCATATGAGAAGAGGAAATCACACAGATTTTTTAAACATTGAGTTTTTTTAAACATTGAAAAACATAAATCACCTTGGAAACGGAACAGTTTCAATAAGGTCATTTCAAAGCCCAAAAACCATTATGACATCCATGCTAAGGATGGGATTATCTCCATCTCAGACCATCATGGATGCAAACCTCTGGGCTCAAACTGGTAGTACTCCCTGGTCTTGAGAACCGGATGAGAGATCCACAACCAAGGGTGATGCTTCCTCAGCTGAGGGATCAGGTAGTGGGTCACGAACCCGACCGTCCCCGCCAGAGCGTACAGCACGATGGTCACAAAGGGCTGCGTACGAGCCGGAGGAGAGAAAAGGTCAGGAGGAAGGGCCGTGATAACGCGTTGAAGCAGAAAACAAGAGAGAGGCTCACCTTCAGGGAGAGGAACACGGTGCTGGCTGTGATGGCGAAGGTTAGGATGTAGGCCACGGAGCAAACCACCAGATCCGATAAGAGAATCTCCTTCTGCGGATTTTGGAGAGAAAGCTCCAATTAGCCAGAATCGTCTTTCATATTTCAGGCTCATCTAGGGCGCATCATTTACGTCTATGTGTGAGTGGCTTTAGTTTCTTGGCGATCAGAGTACCATCAGCCAGTGAAAGGTGGAGAGGTTCCCAACCCTTTCTCTAATGCTCTAATTGGTCAAGAGAGGTGTGTGTTGCAGATTAGCCAGTAATCACAAGCTCTGATCAACAGCTGCTCTGTCTTACTCCCTGCGTTGACTTTACTCCAGCCTGCCCTGCTTTCACAGATGAATTCACAGCAGCCCTGTCATTATTCGTATTGATTGTCTGGCTGTAATTATTTTTGCGAGCCGGATTGTCCAGTTAGAGCCGGGAGTGTGTCGTGCATTCACTGGCTGCTAATAATCCAAACATCATCCTCAGCCGGCATCAAGCCGACTCACACGATGCTCCACAGTTACCATGGAGCTCTGCAGCTTCTCAGGCAGCGGGTCTTTGATGTCGCCGTCTTCCTCCTTCTCCTCCTCCTCCTCCTCCTCGCTCTCCACAAGCGCGGGCATCAATTTTGACTTGATAAGAGATCTAAAAATAAAAAAAGGGAGAATATGTTCCATCAGATTTTTAAGCTGCCTCACAAAAGCTCTCCCTGCCTTAGAAGTTGATCGCATCCTTGTCGTCTCACAGCCACAGACGTCTGCGTATTTACAAAGTAGTGCGCACTCATAAAGGCTATCTGAGCGTAGTTTCATCCCAGTATAACTCCAGCTGCTCTGTAAAGGCTTCAGAGCTTTGATGAAGAGGATTAGAGCACCAAAAAAAAAATCACCAGGAAGGCCATCGAACAGAGGAGGTCAGAGACAAATTTGTGAAGTTTAAAGCAGAGTTCGGGTTCTTAAACCCAAGCTTTAAATATTTCACGGATCTCTGTTCATCCCTCACCTGACCTTGGAAAAACGACGTCACGACCATAATCTACAGAAACATGGCCGTGCTCCTAAACTGGCACGCTGGGAAAGAGCAGCATTGATCAGAGACGCAGTTGTTTAAAATCCCAATGAAAAGCAACAAAGTTAGTTGCTGTAACAGGAACAAATGACGCTTTTGCAAGGCACTAATGTTACCAAACTACTTAAAGATGACATCTAAATATCCACATTTCCATTATTTTATGCAGCAGACTGGATTTTTAAAAATGTCTTAAATCCCTACACATCAAAGTGTAAAACTCTAACTTTTGTTTCCTGTCGTAAAAGGTATTTTAAAAATAGAATAGCAAAAATGTTAAATCTAGCATATGATTTAACACATAAGTATTCACATTACTACATTTTAAAAAGCAAAAAAGGGGCCAATAAAAGCATTAGAAATTGTAAACTTTCTCATCAAAGCACACATCTCCTGATAACAATCTGCTCACATCTCATCAGGAAGACACACACACACACACACACACACACACTTTGTGTAAAATACAAAGTGAGGACTGTGCCTTGACTTCCAATGACTTCCATTTGTTTTCAGGCCTTTCTATGGTCTAACCCTGATACTAAACCCACCCTAACCCTACATATATTTATATAGCTAACCCTAGCCCCACCCTAAACCTGATTGGCTCAGCTGCAAGTACAAGAACACACAGATACTCACAACAGCACGGAGGGGTCACTGCTCTGTCGACTGAGGTGATAGGAGAACACGACCAAAAGGCCACAGAAACCAGAGAACAGGGCGGGGGTGTGCTGTTCATCCCACGGCTCCTGTGGTCACAAATAAACACACACACCGCTCTTTAGTCCACATTTTTCCTCCACAACTAAGACTATTTTGCCTTCCAGCTGCAATTTTGCATTTCCAACATCACAAGTGGTGCTGTAAAGTGACTACATGGATGATATTTGGCCCGCAGCGCACTAGAAGCACCGATGAAAGCCTGAAACTCAGTTTAAGTTTAAAATTGAGGAAAACATACAAACTGAATCTGCTCACGTTCAGTTTTAATTACGTACCTTGAGAGCTCCAAAACAGAAACCGTACAGCAAGGAGAGAGCGGCCAGACTGCGGAGGATGCTGTAGATCGCTGAGATGAGACTCGTGGCAGCTAGGACACACAAATGAATTTCAAAATGAAAAAGGCATCGCAGCTGTTACTTACAATGACCCAGAAAATAAGGAGATTAGCATTTCTTAGCATATTTTTGCATATTTATTCAATCGGGGAGCTACATGTCTCTGAACATACAGGACTTTTCATTTGTCATTTAGCTGAATGTCCAGGCATACTTGTGCAAAGCACTGCTCTGGGTTATAAGTACCTCATAGTACCCATTTACTTGTCTGACCCACATAGTCTTTGTCTCTGACCTATTTCAAACTCATTCACCGTACATTTTTTTCCAGCGTTGGCCCATTTTAAACCCAGATTTCATGTTACTCTCCATCACTACACACACGTACAATGTACATGTTATCAGTACATATAACAAACTGCAACTGGCATGAGTAACTTTTACATCCCTACAGGCAAAATTAACGATTGGTTTCAGGGCAAATATTCAGATAACCCTCTTTTTAAAGGGATCTTTATAATTTCTTGTTGCTTCTTTTTGTTGTTGAGTATTTTTAATAGCGTTTTTATACACAGGTACAGCACATTAAGTAGCGATGACTGTATGTACAATGGCTCTATAAAGAACATTTACTTATGCGGCACTCTCCATTAATATCAGCATCATTGGACAATGTGTCAAAAGCCTTTGCACGAATTTCATCTTTTGTTGCAGCAGCAGAATCTTACACAAAAAACGAAGTGCAGAAAAGAGAACAAGCCCAGCATCCCAGGTCCATCACCATAGGTACCAGTGGGCCGTATTATCTTTTTCTTTTCCCTTTGTTTATCCTTTGCTGTACATCAGACCACCAGCCGGCATGTTTGTCTCATCTGCCCAAAGAACAAGGCTAGAGGAAAAGCTGCAGCAGAGCTTAGCAGACTCCAAACATTTAAATTTGTGATGCGCAGAGAAAGGCTTGTTTCGTCCATCACTTAGCCAGTCAGCATGTGGCTAACATTTAACGTTTCTTGTTGAGACTTGGCATCATGGCGCTCTTTGCTGCTGTAACATTGAGCTTTGGGGAGTCTGTTTTCCCTCACAGCTGGATGGTCTAAATTGTTTTTCACAAATATTGTTTTGTAATAAATTGTTATTTGAGCTACTGTGACCTTTAAGATGATAATCTTAAACCAAACTGTCTGTGGGTCAGTGTATGGGTCCTTCTGCAGTGTAGCGGCCAGTGGATAAAAGAAATAGGTCTCTGTGTCAAATGCTCTTTATACCCCAGGTAAGTTTTCAAAAGCATAATGAAAAATTTGTACTTTGTTTTATACTAGTTGCTATTGGTGCCAACAGATTAGGGACCAGTGCATATATATATATATATATATATATATATATATATATATATATATATATATATATATATATATATATATATACATATATATATATATATATATATATATATATATATATATATATATATATATATATATATATATATATATATATATATATATATATATATATATATACCCATCAAGGGTATGTGTGTATTTATATATATAAAACATTGTTTAATGTCCATTCCTGGTAATAGTGCTGTTAAGAGAGATGACATCAAAGTAAGAAAAAAACAACAGGAAAATCAAAGATAGCCAAGTTTGCAGCTTTTATACTTCATCCACTTTCCTTAACCTCTTTTTTTATATAAACATGTAAATATATATATATATATATATATATATATATATATATATATATATATATATATATATATATATATATATATATATTTGTATGTTATTTTCAATCCAGACAATAATCTTTTCATTGAAAACATTTACATCAGTGTATTTTATTGCTGCCCGCCATTAAAGCGAACTGTTTCGCCCCAAATAGAGCAAAAACAGTGATTGGAAAAGTTGCTGTTGGCCTATCTGAATGAAATGTACAAAAACTCAAAGTTAGGTTCCAGATGCCCAAAAGGCTTTAGAGCCCACAGAGGATGTTTTTGTTGGCCTACCTCCACAACAAAGGCTTCCATAAGGTGCAGCATGGAATCATCAAAGGTTCTTCAGGGGGTGCTATTGTTTCATATATTGTTATATAAAGAGGATTTAGCCCGGGATATTTTCTGCATAAATCTGGGATTATTGACATGAGAATTATAATCTGATGATGATACCAGGTCACTGTCAGGCTATATCTGACCGTCCCACGCTTTCATAATGTTGTTGAAGTTGATGCATCTGGGCTTTTGATTGTTTTATCGTAAACATACAGAATGTGACTAGATATGAGATATGCAGGGAAAACGATGAGATAAATATTTTACAACAAAGTCCGCTTCTTTATCCATCTGAAAAGTTCCCACGACTCAGGGTAATCAAGCAGACGTTCATATTTATCCATCACCATTACTGACCTGTTCCACCAAAGAAGTGCATGTCAATCTGCTCCAGCAGGTAAATGGTGAATGTGTTGATCTGAGGGAAAAGGCCCACCAGGAAGGCGAATGGGAAGCAGTAGGTAAAACCTGATTCACACACAAAACAAACAACCTTTCTCAGGCATTTGAAAACCTTGGAAATGATGCGTCAAAGCAGCAGGAGAACAGTCTGAAGCCAATGTGTTGCAATGACCGAATACGCGTGCGCTCCTTCTTACCGACGAGGACGTCCCGGACAAAGCTCAGAACGTCGTAGCAGATGATGGTGACCCCGTACAGGGTGGAGACGGGCAGGTCCTTCCTCCTCAGCAGCTGCTCCAGCAGCCAAATCAGAGCACAGAAAACACAGAAGTAGGCCGCTCGGCTGTAGGCCACCAGCTGGTTGTGACCCTGAAGACGCGCACACAGGATCAGAGGTCAGGATGGCAAACAGGAAGGATGGGTGCTCATTATCAAGACATTGTTTTTGCATTTCTTTTGACAGAAACCTGATGTCAGAAATAGGTGATCCTTAGTATACGATATTTCCTTCCCTTAAAATTTAGTAAAAATGTTTTTTAATTGTGTCTCAAAAGGTCTAAGACAGACATAATAAAAAAGTAGAGAGAACAACATGCAGGGTGTTTGTCTGCTTTTAGCTTATAACCTTTGTTTCTCTTTTGTAACATTTAAGAAAAACGAGAGACTCACGTGTGTTGGTGACGCGGCATCTGGCTGAACGCTCTGGAAGAACAAACCCACACAAACTGGACTTCAGCTCTGACAGAATGCCTTGTATTACATAGCGTCTAGGATCAGCTTTGTTTTTACACTGCATTAGATCCCAGATGAGCTTAGAGCCTATTGTTCAAACGTAATTCAGGATAGTTTGATTAAACGGCTCAACAGTGAAATGTTTACCTGCCCTCACAATGGGCCATAATAATTAAAGGCCTTTAAAGGAGCAGTGAATAATGCTGACACATAGTGTTGCACATCAGCACAAAACATAAAAAAAACGCCTTCACGGAGAACGGTCCATTCTCAACGGTCCGTTGCTGCTGTGAAACTCCACTGAGTTTTTACATCCACAGGACAGGTCTATGACGTTGTATTCTCTTCTATTTCTAGTCCGCTTCTCTTACTGGCTTCCATGTTTGCAGGCTGCTGCTCTTTTGCCAAGATATAATACCAAATGCTGCTGCTCTGTTCAGGGAACCCTGGGAACATATGATTGGCTCAGGTACCAGGAAGTAAACACGGGCTACACACTGCACCAAAGTAGTTTTGGTCTTTACCTCTAGATTTGAAAGGAGAAAGACGTGACTTAGACATTGTTGAGGGAGAGGACAGCTTCTTTATAGGAAATGTTGCTTCCATCCCAGGTGACAAATGAAAATGTTTTTGACTTCCTTTAAAGAAGCATTTCAACTGTGGGAAAACTTGACCACTTTTTTCAATGTATTTCGAACATGATTACTAAAGAAACATGCACGTACAAAGCAAAAAGATTAATATCATTCAAAGGACATGAAACACACACATGATCTGTTTAAAAAAAGAATTAGATGAAGCAGAGTTTGTTTATCGTTCCTATCCGTCCATTGCCCAATGAATAGCTTAGAAATACAAATACAGCAAAGCACCTTTCTCATTTCATTCTTGTCAGTCTCTGAGATGAAATCAATCCTTTGTATAAGTTTTCAAGATGCAGCACACAGTGCCCTGGCAAAAGTATTCACCCCACTTGGCTTTTTACCTACTGTGTTACATTCAAACCTGTAATTCAAATATTTCCCAAGGATTTGCATAAAGTTGGTGAAGTAAACTGAGAAAAATATACATAAAAAGAGTTTTGGTTATTTTGTCCGATTCGTTGTTTGCTTCACAATTGTAGACATGTTCTGTAAATGAAATGGTGGAAACATGATTAATGCATTCCTAAATTAAACTGAATCTTTAGACTTTCTTATTTTAAGAGCAGACTATTGTTATGCCAATAGCAATATGTATTAGCCTTATGCTTTGGTTTGCAGTGACTATTATAAAAAATATAGTGGCTTTATAGGTCTTATCCACAGCTACACACAGTGAATGAAAACCAATACCACAAGTGAACAATATATATGCAAAGTTTATGACATCCCGAGTCATAAATGGTTTTGCTACCCTTTGCTCTAATGTACTTTATGTCGGGTTCCTGCCAGGTTTATGATCGAGAAAGTACACCCAATAATTTGCTTTTAAATGTTGTTTATTGTTGTCCTTACTTGTATGTTTATATTTACTATTTTCAAGGAACATGACCAGGCTCATTTAAATCCACATATATTTTAAAAAGATGTATTTACATCATAACATTATCTAAATTTACCCAGTCTGTTCTAATCAACAAGGATAATTGTGGCAAATACTCCCCACAAGAAAAAATATTTGTATCAGCTTCAAATTGCATATTTTAATATAGCTATCAAGGTACATATTGAGTAGCTTGGTGCCCATAAATGACCCCTGCGGTACCCCCATCAAGTCATGTTAACTTGTAGTAGTCTATCAGCTAAATTTTGATCCAGTTAAGGACAAACCCCCTGATACCAGGTCTGTGAGGTTTTCTGAACAATATGTCTTGGTCTATTGTATCAATTTAAATTAATATAAGAAGGAAAAATTGGATGTACAAGTCTGACTTTATTGTGGATTTTCTCTGGTTCACTCAGGCTAAACTTTACAAACAGAGAATCGAACATATCTTCACCAACGTTTGATCAGATTTTCCTATGCAACCCACACCTTTGCTGCAACCTCTTTTGCAGCCACCAACAAGTATATGTATAAGTATATCATTATTTCACCTCTTGGGTTTCTAGCCCATTTCTGACAAGAGAAGCCGTCAAATATCCAACCCGAATTATACCAGAGACTTTATGTGTAACTGCCATCAAGAGCAGTTATGATGTTTAAGTTAATTTCATAGGTTTAATTTGCAATAAATATGTTAAAAAAAAACACAATGTTGATTTAATAAAATCAACAATTGAAGGTAAAATGCACATTTGGAATATATGTTAACTTTCCAGGGTGGAACCAATGTTCAGTGTGTTGTTTCTGGTCGGATCGATGGTTTAAATGCACGCTAGATTCGGTAGAGGGCAGCACGCTGGATTCTTCCCTGTCCATGATGTTTGCAAGGAAGATTTTTGCTTTTGCACATTCCTGAAGATGATGGTGCTGTAAGATGCATTTTTATTAACCCCTTCAACTTAATAAGGCCAATGAGGTAAACAAAGTTTATTTTGTGTTTCTATAAAGGAATATGTTTGTTTGTGATATCTGTTAAGTTAATTAGTCACATGTCTCTAACTGTTACACAAGGGTGTCAACCTACTAATTCAGAAAAGTTTATATTTTTACAATTACTCTGTTTATTCTCCATGAGAATGCCTTATTGTATGTTGATTATTCTATGTTGTTGTACAGTTCTCACGGCATAATTGATGACACCTGTGTCTGATTAAATGCCAGTAAACGCAAAGAACGCCTTGTGTCCGTTATTCGAATTGGAGGGAGTTACATTATGATAGCTGCATTTGGTAGCATATTGTTTCTCTGCAACTAACTAAGGAAAAACAATTCCTGACTCTGTGTGGATTAGCAAAAATCAACAATGAATTTAAAGTTTTGCAGTAAATCCTTATTTTTGAAATTCCCTCAATTTGTTTGTTCCGTAAGCATTCGACCCTGAAAAAGATCAGTTCAAATGAACCATTGACCCCTCGATATGGCATTGCACATATGCCCGAAATGCCGCTCTACACTGAGGAAACCGATCAGAATTACAGCAGATAGCATTGTTTACCTTCAGCAGAGAATACTGGCAGCTGGCGATGACTAGGCAGAACTGGAAGACCCAGAAATCTTTGAAACATCCATGGTTGAGAAGCACAAACCCCAGAAAGGAAACCAGGAAGGCCATGAAGACTGCTGCAAGATTCTCCAGGAAATCCTGGTTTCTTTCAGAAAACAGCACATGAAAAGGAAGAAGAATGGGTCACAGCAGTGGTGCTGGTGGTTATGATTGACCAAACAGGTTAAATCAGAAAGAATATTTCCTACAGAAATAACAAATTGAAACAGGAATGTGTTATATTTAAAGCAGACTTTCATATTAAGAATAACAGTGTAAAATATCAGGCAGGTTTTGGGAGTTACCTGTCCAAAAGTGCAAGCAGGGTCAGGCGATCGTACAAAACGCTGACCCACTTCCCTGGAAACAGCTGGAGTTTATAATAAACCTTCCTGGTCGGCTTCTCCTGCGTGGACGTCTCTGAAGACTCGTCCAAGGAGTCCTCTTCCTGCAACACAAACAGAGACCATTTCTTCTAGCAACCCGTCTCCTTGTATTAATGTGAAAAACAAACGAATAAACATTTATTATTCAGATCCTGATTTTCTTTTTATGAGTAACAATACGGAAAGTGATGATGTGTTTTAGTAGAGAATCTATGTTTCTGGAATGGTCCAAGCAGCTTGTTTCTCTCCTGATTATAGAAGTAACAAACCTGACCAGCCAGACTGATAATCTGTAGTCCTCTCCGTTCTGCACATTATCAATCTGGGATTTCTCCCAATAAATGAATTTGGGGAATGGAGGGACATTCAGCAGAACTCTGTGAGCTGATTGGACAAAGCGACACCTAGTGCCTGCCTTCCAAAGCTTGGTTTCAACCAATCACGGTGTCAAGTGACACAACCCTAAAAGGGTGTCAGCACCGGTATGTCCCGCCTTAAACCTAAATAGTGCAACGTGATTGGCCCGTACTGCTTTTGGTTCGGACACAAAGATAGATTCACTATCTTGTCAAAAGTATTCCCTCGCTGAACTGAAACAGCATCCCATTATTGATCCATAACAACATGACCTTGGTGAACCTTCTGCGGCTATAACAGCTTCAACTCTTCTAGGAAGGCCGTCCACATGGTTCTCATGTGTTTCTGGATATTTCTGACTAATCTTCCAGGAGCACAACAGTGAGCTCAGATACTGATGTTGGATGGGAAGGCCTGGCTCTCAGTCTCTGTGCTAATTCATCCCGAGGTGTTTTATGCAGACCAGTCAAGGGCATCAACACCAGACTCTCTCATCCATGTCCTCATGGACCTCGCGTTGTGCACTGGTGTAGTCATGTTAGAAGAGCAAGGGGCATCTCCAAACGTTCCCCACAAAGTTTGGTCTGCTGAAGCATTCAGAGTTCCTTTCACTGGATCCAAGCCTAGCCCCTGAAAAACAACTCCACACCACAGGTGGACGCCAGCCACAGCTGTTACCCATCAACGCCTATCAAGAGGAGCGTTTAAGGAGGCAGGAGTCAGAGCATCAGCTCACCCATAGCGGTAACCTGGCCGTACATTGTTCCTGTTTCTTCCTGATCTCTTCTTCCGTAGCTGATCCATGTCTGTACCCGCATCTGGATTCTGACCTGGTTCCAGTCCGACTTTGACTGCCTTGGGAGAACCCACGCTTCAGTTACTAGCCTTGGTCCCAAGAGCCTTCCTGGAACTCCTTTCTTCACCAGCTTCAAAAACATCAAAGAGGCTCTCTCCACTCTGCCACAGTCCGCCTTCCTGCCCTTCGACGTGTTCCTCCACCTAACGTCAACCACAAATCAGCATTCACTCTGGCAGCCGCAGCTCTCTGTGCGCCGCCTCGCCGCTCCCCTGGACTTCTCAACCCCTTCAGTCCATAAGACAGCCTCTGTCACTAGTCTACCTTCCTACGTGCTGTCGGTGCCAAACCGTGTCTATTCCCTTCCTCACAGTCTGCAACCAGAGCCCTCCCCTGCCATCACACCCCACACATAGATAGATAGATAGACTGTTACTACAAGGCATTAAAGTGCTAATTTTGTATTTTGTTATTTTTCTGTAGTAGATAAATAATAGAATAAATGTCATTCTAAACCGGAAAGATCTCTGGGTGCGTCCTCCGTGGCCTCAGTCGGTGAGCGGGAATGATGCGTCGCTGGAAAGGGCAGTCTGCGTGACCGCCCGCCGCACCGTCCTGACACTCTGAGTTGGAGGAAGTCGATAGCAGGTCACTGAAGATGCACACAAAGAAATCAGCGTGTGAGCCTGCTGGCATTAACGTGTAAGGAGACACAACACACTGCTTCAACCTTTAAACATTCGGTCACAGTATATCTTATGTTGAAGAATCTGTTGATAGGACAACTATTGATCACGCATCAAATCTGGTCTTTTTTGAAGCATGCCAGGAGGAAAGTCAATGTAAACTCACAAATAAAACAAAGAAATAGCTGTGAGAAATGCTGTTTAAAGACATCCACAAGCCATGTAGGAGAGACGGCTCACATGTGGAGGAGCGTTCTCTGTTTTAGCTCTACGTACAAAACACTACGGGCCTGATCTTCAAAGCTTCCAAAAAAATGACCGCTAAATTGCATCGACAGAAAACTGTGAGAGCAAAAAGTGGGCGTGTTGCACCTGCTCATCAAAGATTGCGTCCCCAGTGGCTAAGAAGTACAAAACAGATTTAGTCCGCCCCATTTAAATGAGTGAATTGAGTCTACTGCTGGCAGTTTGGGAGCGATGTCAAAGAAAGAAAGATCAAATCCTTTACATAATCTCTCCAGACAGCCAGGACGCACAAAACTATTTTTGAACCTCTGCTTAACTCTCTTTAGCTTCTGAACTTCTCTTAGAGACAAAAAAATGTATTGTCAGCAGAAGTTCTGCAAGTTTTATTTCTGAGTTTAATAAGAAAAATATTACAGCTGACTAATCAGATATATCCCTGTTTATCATTATTCTACCGGTTTGTGTATGAGCGATGGTGGTCATGTGAGAGCTTCTCCAGCCCTGTTGACTGAATCCTCCCTCCAGTCGTTGGAGGGAGGATAAATGCGTGGCGCCCGGGCCATTTGGAGCCCTCAGAATAGTTTTCTGTGGTCTGTGGTAGAAATTCCTCAGGTCTTCTTTTTTTTATCTCTTTATATTTTGGATCTGTTTCAGATCTTAGCACTATTAACAATAATGTGAAATTGTTTTTTATTATAAGCAATGTAAACAACACATTTATGTATGTATGTATGTATGTATGTATGTATGTATGTATTTTTTCCTGGCCTGCCAGTACTCTCAACTTGGCTATTTTAGCCCGTGTGGCAAAAAGTTTACATACCACAGAATGGGATTGTAGGAGCTATTTCTCTATTTTTGTTTTAGATTATTTAGATAATTGTTATTTATTTGGTTATTTGTTGCATTTTTGTTTGAAAGTAGTTGTTTAGAATACAATTATTTCTTAGTAATTTGTTTAATTAGTTATTTGGTTTTGTTTGGGTTTTGGGTGTGTCATATATATAAATACATGGACTCTAGGTAGCTCAGGATGGAAGTGGGTGGGCTTATGTTTTTTTACCAGTCCTCCAGTGCTGCAGTCTGTCAGTCTACCAGTCCTTTTAGGAAGCAAGTCACTCAGCCTGGTTAATCAGTGAGTAGCAGGTGAAGCGAGCACAAAGGCTGAAACCAGGGCAGGAGAGGCGGCACGTAGTTTTTCAGTTTGTACCATGTTTATTTTTTCCTGAAGAAACCTGGAATAAACTTACGGGAACTGCATTTTTGACGTATTTTGAGAATTTTTTTGTACTGCGTAAAACCGGAAACCCATTATTCATCAAGTGACTATTTGATTAAGATTTATTTTTTGTTTGTTTACTTTTAAGTTGTTTCATAGACAAGTAGTCACTACAGAGATCAAAGTCCAGACCTATATTCAATTGTTATTCTGTAACAAAACATTTTAAAATTGATGACCACAGATGCTCTCCACCTCATCAGCCAGAGCTCTAGGGGTTTTGCAAAGAACGGGAACATTTCAGACTCTAGATGTGGAAATTCTTTTGTAAGAAATTCTTAAAACCGTTTTTTTTCCCCCTTCTGCTTTATTTTTTATAAATTATGCTGGTCTGTTTTGTAAAATCCCAACTGAATGCTCTGAAATTTGCGGCAGTACACACAACACAGTTTGAAGAGTATGAATACCAGTGCAAGGCACTTTAGAAGATGGGAATAAAAAAAAATTAGGGGAAAAAAATCAAGGGGGAGGTAAAAGTCTCGAGATGACTTCAGGAGACACAGATGAAAACAGTTGGGAATGTAAGAACATGCAGGAAGAAATATTTCAATAAAAATAATGCTAGAAAAGGAAAGAATAAGGAAATCGGTTGTCTGCATACCACATGTTGCCTGTAATGAGCTCGGCTCCCAGCGGCAGGTTGAGGGCCCTCTCTGCATACAGCTTCCTGGGTCTGTCTCCTGATCAACACAGACACAGAACACAGGCTCAGCTCGTCAGGCATTTTCTATCTGGATGACTGATGAGCAATAACTGATATGCAGGATTCATTTAGCTCCGCAGATGAAAATCAAAGGCCGAACAGCAGAACTCGCTCGAGCCATTCCAGGAAAATGCCATTTAATCGGTACGCTTTCTGAGCTGCTATCTCCCAGCCGAAGCCAGCGGTGGAACGTAAGGCACGCTGAATACATGGATGTCAGTCTGTCTCCAGAACAAAAACCATCGGCGAGATGCAAGCCGGACGGTTCTTACTGTGCACAGTGTGGAAGGTGTAGGCCTCCTCTTTATTGGTAGCCTCAGGCCTGCAGATGACCTGCAGCATGGAGCTCTCCGACTGAGAGGTCTGAGATGGGAGGGAGTCGTAGTCCGGGTCCTTCTCCCTGTCCGTCTGCGGGCTGCAAAAAGGGGAGCTTCTCACGTGAGTGCGAATGCTATTTTTACACTCCGAAGAATATCTTCATGGGCGAGCTTACCTGTCAGGAGAGACTATCGGGATGTGCGTAGGTTTTACAGCTTGTGGTGGGTTCGTTGGGAGACTGGTGGGTGGGTCGGGCCGCTCTGATTTGTTCTCCGTGCTGGTATCCGTTGTTGTTGCTGGATCTTGCTTGGGAGTTGCACTCTGATTTTCTGAAAACAGAAAGAAAGGAGAAACTTGCTTTTATTATTTGCTTTTCTTTCCACACCTAACTGTAAAGAATCCTCGCCCAGGCAGCACAAACTAATGCCTTTTCTGGGCCTTTCCAATGCAGGTAGTAAAAGGTAAAACCCAAGCAGGCAGTATGTGCTTTTGCATGCATTATGTGTTATTTGCATAAAAGAGGGGATTTAACCTTCTTCGTCAGGGTCTGCTTTCTGTGTGCTCTCCTTGTCCTCCTCTTCCTGGGTGCTCCCCCCTCCCCCTTTCATACTGAGGGAACCTAACAAGGAAACAAACTCCAAGAAGTTGGACTCATTGGGCATCTGGCCTTCCTTTGCCTCCAGGTCGGACTTGGAGCTGGTCATTGTGGTCTGGTGAAAGGTAAGACAGGTTGGGTGGCGTTTTACAGATGGATTGCGCTAATAAGAACTAAAGAGGAAGATCAGATGTTGGACGTACTGTGTTGTGAGAGCGGTCTGAAAGGAGGACGGCGTCCTTCCCGCTGTCCATGCTCAGACCTCGGATGTGGGTCCTCCCGCCGGGCCCGTAACGGCGGACCATGGGAGGCAGACGCAGGAACCCCTGTGAGTCCACAATAGGCTCCAGAGGGTCTGTGTCATCAGGGTGGGAGTGGATGTCAATGCCCGACGAGCTGTTGTCGTTTGTCAGCTGTGGGCTCGGCGAGCTGTCCTCGTTCATCCGCTGCTCCCGCTCCAGATCCGGACACTCCAGCGTGTTGGACTCAGAACTGATCGTCTCTCTACATAAGTGAAACTCTTCGCTTTGGCTCCTGATCTGCTGCTGCTGCTGCTGCTGCTGTCTGGGTGCGGGGTCATCCTCCGAGCCGGTCCCCTCCTCTCCCTCCATCTGCTCCTGCTGCCACTCCTCGTCGGGGGAATCGAAGGTGATGACAGGGATCTTGATGCGACACTCTCCAGCATCCTTCTGAGCCTTGCAGGACACAAACAGGGACATGTCACACGCAAGAAGCCCTTAAACGTAACAAAGCCCTGGATGTAAATCTGTGCATTATTTAAGAACAGCTCATAAACTCATGTCGGACTCACACAAAACCGTGATTTTTCTCACACAGTCACATCTGCGAAGTGCATTAAAAACTCCCAGTGCTCTGATTTGCGTCATACTATTCAGGTCAGGCGTCTTCAAACACCATGTCATGGCTCAGTCTTCAAAGGATCCATTGATCTATTCATTTGTTTCACTCACATATTTTATTAAATCTGTAATATCGAGATTCAATTGCTACACTTAACTCTGTGACCATCCAGCTCGACGCAAAGTGACTTTTGAAGTTTAATCATTGAATAATTATTCTTCTCTTTAATAATTATCCGATAGCTTTCTCCCTATTCTATTATTCCGGCACCAGCTAAAAGAAGAGTTTGGACCTTTAAGTGTAAATGTGATTTGTATTAAGTAATAGAATATATACATTATGTATACAGAAGCTTGCAAAGACATTCTTATATGTTATGTATATATATATATATATATATATATATATATATATATATATATATATATATATATATATATATATATATATATACATTTATTTATTTTTCTGGTCATAATAAAACCAGCCCTGCAACAGACTGGCGACCTGTCCAGGGTGTACCCCGCCTCTCGCCCAGTGAACGCTGGAGATAGGCACCAGCAACCCCCGCGACCCCATGAGGGATAAGCGAGTCAGAAAATGGATGGATGGATGGATGGATGGATGGATGGATGGATAATAAAACCATCCAGTTTGTGAATTTTATAGAGCTCTTTTCCAAACGATCAACATCAATCATTGCATGACTGTGAGGTGGAAGCGAAAGTGTATTCAGGCCCTTGAGGCAATACTTTCCAGAACCACTTTTTGGGTTACGTCCCATCAGCTTTGCACATCCTCAGTCAAAGTCCAGCTGCAAAACCGCTTGAGTATCTGTGGCCGAATACCAACATTGAAGTTCACAGCCACTCTCCACTCAATCTGCCTGAGGCTGAGCAATCTTTGGAAGACGAAAAGGCAGAAATGTCAGAGCTACCGGTGTCTCCTCTTCTCTACGATAATACAGCTCCAGCTCTTTCCGATGACATCTAGTGTGTGTGTGTGTGTGAATGTTACAGATTCTCCTTTGCATTGTAGGTTTAGAGTTTGATCATTCATGAATCTACACCTACACCATAGTAGCTCTGGCTTTACATCACCGTCCTGCTGAAAGGTAAGCCTCCGCCTCAGTCTGAAAGTCCCTCGCAGCCTCTAACAGGTTTTCTTCTAGGATTAGCCTGTTTTCAGCTCAACTCTGACCACCTTTATTATCCCTGTTAAGAAAAGATTTCCTCACAGAATAATGATCCAGCCACCAGGTTTTACTATGGGGTGATGTTTTTTTTCCTAATGTACAGTGTTAATTTTTTAACAGTAAAAAGTAAATCTGACCAGAGCACATTCTTCTGCATGTTTGCTTTGACCCCTTTGAGCGTTTTTTCTCTGACACTGCCGGAGTTGCAAAGAGCAAGTCCAATATTGGTCCTGTAAACAGATTCTCCCACCTGGGTTCCTCCGTCGGTCTCTTTGTTTGCGTCTCTAAATATTGCTCACCTTGCCCAGACTGACAGTTCAGGGAGCTGTTGTTGGACTGAGGTTGTGCCAGACTGTTTCTATTGTTGATTTATGGACAGATCATTGCTAGCGGAGTTGTTCAAACTTAGTTTTAGAACCTAGCCCTGCTTTAAAGTTCTCCTCGGCTTTCTTCCTGACCTATCTGCTGTGTTGGAGGGTCCTCATGATGCTGTTTGTTCACTAATGTTCAACAAACCTCTGAGACCTTCACAGAACAGCTGGATTTATACTGGGATTAAATGACACACGCTGATTTATTTTCTGAAGACGTGAAATCTGAAGACAATCTTTTACTTTAGAGATTTTAACACCATGTATCATTTTAATTGAGGTCACTGTTGTTGTTTTTCAGGTGGGAATACTTGATTGGGGGGAAATGCGCTGAATTAGTATTAGTCAAGGAAGGACTTTTCTTTATTCTCCCTGTTTCTCTTTTAACAGATCCTTTCTCTAGGAAGGGTGAGGTGGGGGGCTTTGCTGTTGCATGTCATAATTTAAAATAAAAATGAGCTCTTACAGGCTCATGAGGCGGCTGGTGCCTATCTCCGGCGGTAATTGAGTGAGAGGCCGGGTTCAACCTGGACGGGTCTCTAGTCCATCACAAGGCCAAACAGGACAAACAACCACGCACACTCACACCTAGGGGGGGATTTAGAATAACCAGCTAACCTGTCATGTTTTCAGACTGTAGCAGAACTACGCTGAGAAAACCCACAGGGAGCACGTGCAAAAAAAAAAAAAAAAACCTTTGCAGAAGTCCTGAAATGTCTTTCTGTCTGACCTGTGCATTCTCCAGCAGGCTCTGCTTGACGCTCTCTTCCAACTGAGCGGCCGTCTGAGGGTCACAGCTCATGGTGATGATGATCTTCACCGTGTCGCTGTCGTCCAGATGGGCCGACCCTGGACCCGGGCTGGAGTTGTCAACCAGAACCACCTCGATCTCATCAGAGCAGTAAGCCTCCTCTTCCTCCTCTTCATCCTCTTCTAGCTCTGCCTGTATACAGTACAAGAGAGGAGGGGGAACCTCTGAGTGAATAACCACAGGCTGTTGTTGCTTTATATGACAACACGCTGCTCTCTCCTGTGCAGCACAGCCCACCTGTACAGGAGATTCTGGGATGTCTATGAACTCGTCCTGGTCATCCTTTGGAGTCTCCAGTGAGTTGTTGTTGGCGTCCGAGTTCTCTTTAAGGCCCTCGCTGCCCTCCTCGCTCTCATCCTCACTTCCCTTTGACGAAGGAAACCCCTCATCCAGCGCCTCCCTATCTGCTGCCTCTTTATCCTCACACTCCTCTTCCTCTCTTCTGTCCTGCTCTAAGGCTTTCTCCGGAGGACTCTCCTCCTCGGACCGATCTCCCCCTTTGGCCGTCAAAGCTTTCTGACCGTCGCCGCCTTCCTCTACTGCGGGTTCAGTCGCCTCCGCTTCTTCCCTGGCGGTTCGTGACGGGGACCTCTGCTGGGCCTGCAGCAGCGGGGCGTCCTGCTCCGCATTGGGGCTGGAGAGGTCATCAGGGGAGAGCTCAGGGTGTGGCTGGAGGCCTCCCTCCACGGCGGGCTCCTCTGCAGCAGCCTCACCGTTACCTGAAGAGAAAGGAAAACGCAGATCACGTGTTTAGCAACGCTCTTATCCTACAATTCCTTACATATTTCTTTATTAGAGGTTTGGCCAAATGCTGAGTTTAGCTGAATCTGACTTCTATTTAAGAGAAAAAAAACAACTAACAATTTTTTTTTTGACTTTCTGGATTCATTGAAGAATAAACCGTCTCGGCAATGAAATCTTTGTAACAAATCATCTTGTTTTGCTGCAACCGACTCAAAGTTACAGATGTTTCTCTTTCTGCGTCACTGGAAATTAAAAATAAGCATGACAGCATCATTTGTCTTTTTCTTAGAAGCAAATTATAGCTCAGTAATTTTTTATTTTATTTGTAACCAATCCTTCCCTTTTTGTTTGGACGAAGACACAACATGTTCTTTTTTTCTATAAGGTTATTTCTAAAATTAAAAAAATTGTCACGTCCAACTTAATATTTAAAGGGGAAAACCCAACTGACGGTTACTCATTTATTTACTGATATAGCCGTAGGAAATCTTTTTGTGATGATACGTCGTTATTTTTAATTTCACTAGAGGAAGCATCAATGTGTGAGAAAGAGAGCGCTTTAACAAGAGTTTACTAACATTTCCAAACGGTTAAAGAGTTCCTGAGGTGGGTATAATACATTTACTCAGTGATATTTACTTGGGTAATGTTTTGAAGAAATTGCGTACCTCTAGGAGTTTTGCTGGCCCATACTTTTTATTTCTACTTGATAAATATTATTTTGAAGTAACAAAACTTTTGATTAGGGTCAGCTACTGGCACCTCTACTCGCCTCTATGAAACTTAACGAATGACAAACAAACATTTTTCTAATGTTAGTTTCTATCTGCTGAGCCTGTTGAGAGATTTGGAGGTCAAGTGAACCTACAGTAAATAATAAATATCGCCACTGGAAGTATTTTGTACTTTTCTAACATGTATACAACACATTATCTACTATAACTGTTGGTTTCAAAAGTTTCATGTTGGGGGGGAAAAAATGAGATTTGGAAATATGTGTTTCTTCTGCCTGAATTGCTATTTTGTAATGATGCGATTTGTTTTTATTTATGTTTAATTTTATTTTTCCAAGTACCAGAACTGCACATCATTTTCTATTTTACCTGTATGCTTACATCATTTTCACAAGTTAAATCAGATTACACAGGACAAAGCCAAGTGCTCAGAACTGAAGGAGCATTTTTATTGTTATTTGTATGTTTTATCGGATGACTTCTTTTTACCATCTTCTTCAGTAAAAATACATTGAAGCAGGGCTACTCTTGAATACATTGTCTGGCTTCTTTACCCACCTCTAAAGAGTTCACATTTTAAACTGTTGCATTTTAATTCTCATGATCAGCAATCATAATAAGCCTTATATGCCTTACTACCAGCAGTGTGTTGTTTTTCTCTGTACAGTAAGCAGAGTCTTATCTTAACTATGAGATTTGCAAATGACTGGTAACATTTCCTGTAGAACACTTTGTGAAAAAGTCTGATTTAAAAATGTTTTGACTCTTTCAAACTTCCTCCCTGCCGTGTATCTACTGATATCTGACTCCCTTCTGTGGTAGTGGGAGTGAACGCTTAGTTTCCTTTCTAGACATGTTTTTTACGTCTTGTAGCCACAATAATGCAATAAGAGGTGATAATTTGGGCCATTTTATACATAACTGGATATACTGAGCCAACAATGTTATAATATTTTCCAAATAATGTAGTAAGTTCCTATTTTATTTCCATTACATCGAAAACAAAAGAAAACCTTTGAAAATGTATTAACTGCAGCTAATAACTTGATAATACATAAACAGGACAGCATTTATGCGAAATTAAAGTTATTTTGCATAATTGTCTATCAGACTGGGTCATAGATGTCATACGGATTTACTCCAGCATAGATGATCAGCAGCTCTCTCTCATGAACTGTGGTTGTGAGAACCAGCTGAAGAACTATTTGTTGTACTAAACTTTGAGCATGATACCGTTCATTAGCTTAGATATTAAAATCATTCATTCCATGTATGGATAAATATTATTTTAGTCACTGATAATAACATCAGTGGAATGAGCAGTAATTGGAAAAATTTTGTTATAGGTGACAAATTATAATGCTATTGGTTAAATTACACTAAAATAGCCAAAAATGATCTCATCATTGGCCCATCAACATCCCATCACTGGGATATTATCAGTAAACCCTCAATACAGTATTTATTCAACCAAAGGCTTAATACAGTGGATTTTTTTCCCTCCTTCTCTCGCCATGCACTGACATTTTCCTTTTATTCTGGTTCATATAAAGCGTCTTTGGGTAAAGCAACATTTCCCAGGTAAATAAATCGTTCCAACTCCATCAAAGGTAGCTTTGGTTTCTTGATAAACGACACTGTTGTCAGAAACAAATGGATTTGTTTTCTACGAACATGCAGCCAACTGCTGGAGTGCGCCAGAGTGTTTATTTCCCTTTTTCTCAACCAGCTGACTGGGCTCTGTCTAATTGCCAGGGCATTAGGTCATACGCTTACTGGAAACAGTCATCTGGGCCTGAGAGCAGGCTAACAGGCTAGCTTTCTGTGTTTGTCTGAGGATCACTTACTACACTGATGTGTTTGCAGGACAGGAAGCTGTGAAGCTGCATTGTCTAAGGAGCCACCCGATGCATTAGGGAAGGGGAAGTTTGCTTTGAGCCTGGACCGGCTCTGAAAATACTCCCAGGTGGTGAAAGTGATGTAATCAAACTTCCAAGTAATTAACAAGTTTATGACATAATCAGACTTGTTAATGTAGCCACAATAAGGGATATTTGTGACATGCATGTGGCTGACTCAGTTTGTTTATGTTGATCAAAGTTAGATTGATTGATTTTTTTTTTTGTCAGAGATGACATGCGGCGACTTATATGATGAATACAGTGTGGAAAAACTACTTATAGCCACTCTTCAAAAGGGAAATTACAAGAAAACGTGTCATTCAAGTAAGGCTGATGTGTTGATCTGAAGTAGAAAGATGAAAAAAAGAGTTAAAAAAAACGCATGAAAAGTTTCAAACAACTAGTGGCATGCTCCGATGGCACAAGGGCTAGTGAGGATGACCCATGTACTGAGGCCTTAGTCCTTGACGCTGCTCATACGGGTTTGATTCCTGCCTGAAAAACTTTATCATTTCCATAAGGATTTACAACCAACCAGCACAGAAGAAAATGCTCAGAAACTACGGCTACAATGTATTTTAATCATCTATTTCAGAGGTCCTGCTGACATGGTTCTTTAGTGAAAGCAGCTAGGCTGAAACATCAGCAAGGTTACCAGGCTATATTGGGATTGGTCATGCATGTTCTAAGTTTGTGCACCTTAATTACTGAAATGTCATCACATTTGTAACTTTTTGGGACAGCAAACACATTGGAGCTGTAGTTTCAGGGTAAAACTAGCAAAAAATTAGCCTTACTGCTTTTGTTGCAGATGGTCTCTGAAATAATACTCTCCAAACCAAAAATCGTCTTCGTAAGCAGTCAACTCATTGGATATTTCATACATTCTAGCAACGGACTGTTCAACTGGTTATTGCAGTGCAGGCTACTTTATTTTTACACACTAGCCCAATGCAGGGGTGAAAGTTAGGCTCCAAACATCAGCTTGTGGTGCATACTGTAAGGCTCCACGTAAAAGTCGGCTGGATTTCTTGCTAAAGACAGTCATGATGCAGCAACATTTCCTCTCTGTGCAGCTGCAGACCAATTTATCTGCACCCAACTCTCTGTACATAAAAAATGTTTTACTACAGAAACATGATCTTACACTGAAAGTTGAAGAAAAATCCACCCTTTATTTAGAAGGGGATAAAATGTATCAAACAGAATTACTAATGATGCAAATTTCCGTAGCGCCTACCATCACTTTAACATATGTCTGAAGCGTTTATTTATATATAGTTGGTTAGTGTCCTAACCAGTACCATGGTATGTTTTTTTATAGTACGGGAACTTGAATTTATCTTCTCAAAGTGGACAGTGCAGAGGATGATAAAGGAGGTGAAAAATGTATTCCCAAAGCTCACTGTCAGGAACCTGTGGCAAAGAGTGGCATGCTAGGGTCACCAAGTCTCCATAACAATCATTAGACGGTATCTAGATGCCAAGTGATTGTTTGACGGTGATGCCTTTTCTGTCCTGCCATCACAAACGAAGGAATTTGGAGTTTGCTAAACTCCCCTGTGACTTCAACTGGAACTCCATGCTTTGCTCAGATGGGATCAAGGTTAGGATTTCCAAGACAAAACTCTCCAGGTTGGTTTGGCGAGACCCAAAGTTTGAATGTGTGTAAAAGTTAAGATCTTAAGCCCGATGAAAGGTCTGTGATGCTGCGGCAAGACAAGTTTATTTACTTAGCACTTGCCGGTAACAAGACAAGAAAGCTGTTTCTCGTCCAAATGCCCTGGAAATCTTGTTAGCGAGGGTAGCACAGGGCACTTTTTGAAATGCCACGATATTTTAATCCCGTAAACTAAAGTAAACCATTATCACTGGGTCCTTCGGCCAGATAATGAGCCAAAACATGAGACCAAATCGACTTCAGTTGTAAAAATCAACCTTCTGTCATGGTCAAACTATTTCCTGAGACCTAAATCCTGCAGGTACCTGTGGAGGTCAGCTGAAGACAAGAGATTAAAGATCCTCCCTCTCTATTTCTACCTTCTTTTGTTCATTTTTAGTGTGAGATTATTCTAATCCAATCATAGATTCATTTATTTTAAGGTTTCCAGATAAATAAATGTTTACGCAAAATCTTTTTCTATTTCCCCTAAATCTCCGCTCAAGCGTTACAAATCAAAGAAAGATGGCCGTCACCTTCTGCAGATTTCCCCTCATCTGACTTTGAGCAGTCCTGTATAATGAAAAGGACAGAAACAGCTAATTAAAATGCATCCATGAAACATGTTTTTTTTTTGTGTTTTTGCGCCTGCGTAGCTCATCTTACCACCCCAATCAGTCCCGGGTCGGTTTCCGTCTGCTTCACCGTCACCTGGATCACCGGGCTGGGGCGTTTGCGGGCCAGCGTCGTCATGGCAACGTTGTCGGGGAGCGTGCTGCTCTTTCTGCCCGGGAAACGGGAAGAAGAGAGACAATGAGGACTCAGGTGGAAGTTCATAAATCACTGCTTCGCTTTTAGAGAAAATCAGGTGCTTTCTTTTCCGCCGCGGCCTCTCTCGTTTCAAACGCTGAAACAGAACCGTCTGTACAGAGGCTGAAGCATGAAAGCTGTTTGTGTTTCTTTTTTTTTTTCATCTAATCTGAATTCATCAGACTCGTACAGAGAAGAAGAGCTGATAGATTTGCTTTTATTAGGCTCTGCGCGCAGAGAGCACGTCTCAGCAGACAGGCTGACTGAAAATCACTAAAATTAGTTCGCGGTCGCCAAAGCTGCTCCGAGATTCTTGAGACGCAGCTGAGAGAGAGCGTATTCCACACTTAAGCACTCGATCATGAAGCTGATTTGATTTGAAAGATGGACAGGCCTGAGAAAGATAAACTGCAAAAGCTAAATGTATTGGAGAAACACGGTGACCAAAATGTATATTTAACGTTTTGGCCAAGATCTACCAATGACTTGCCAGGCAGGCCTGCAGCCTGAGGCACAAAGACGATGAGGAAGGCTGGACTACCAAATAGGAATCTGTATTTTTCTACTTCTGACGGATCCTTCGGCTTATACCTGAGGCTGGGAGGCTGGCACGAGTCCGAGGCGTTGCTCTTCTTCTCCTGGGCCTTGCTGAGGTCCGAGAGGCTGCTGCGGACCACCGCCTCACCCTCGTCGAACATCAGGTGCAGCCGGTAGTTGGCCAGCTTGATGAGGACGAAGAAGACGGTGATGGAGGTGCAGTAGATGCTCAGAGCCATGGTGGTGGGAGGCAGGGCCTGCAAGACAATGCAATGAGGTCAGGGAAGCACTAGATCTGAGGGTTAAAAAAGGCCAAGAGGGTTAAAACGCGTCTGAATTGTGCTTTCCTTTAAAAGATTCTGGCAGGAACAAAGCGGATGTCAGTGCAGTGGCATGAAAAAAATATGTGTACGTTCAACGCTTCATTGTATAACCACAAGCATCAGTGGGTTTTATCAGGAGTTGCTGGTTTCATGTAATAAACAGGAACACAGCAGCAAGGATGTGCATTGGTATTCAAACTCCTTCACTCCAATACATGATATCCAACCAGCTGCTTTGAGACGCCACCCAACTGTATGTGATTTAGTGTCAGTATAAAAGCAGCCGGTCTGTGAAGGCTTCGCAGCTTTGTTAGAGAACAGAAGTAAAAACACGGCACCAGGAAGACCAAAGAACACGCCAGACAGGGCCGGGATAAATATCTGGAGAAGTTTAAAGCGGGGCTGGGTTATAAAGCAGCATCCCAAGCTTTCAATAGTTGTAAGAGAGATGCTCAAGCCATCATCTGATGGTGCAGCTGATAACCTACCAAGGCATGGCTAAAGCGACTGGCCGGGCAAGGACAGCCTTGATCAGAGAAGCAGTCAAAGGGCCTACGGTTGCTCTGGAGGAGCTGCAGGGATTCATAGTTTAGGTGAGAGAGTCTGTTGACAGGGCATCTATTAGTTTTACACTCCATGAATATGTCGTTTATGGAAGAGGGACAAGAAGCAAGCAGTTGGTGAAAGACAGGAGAGCTGCACAATATTTAAAATCTTAATCGTTATCAAAGTTTCAGTATGAGCAAAACTGCAATAGCAAAGGCCTGGATGCAACATTTGGTTTGACATATTTTAGGGTTACTTTATTTGCTAATAACATATTTGACAGTTTGGATTCAACTGTACTTTGCACAATGCCCACATCTTATATACATGTGCGTCTAAAAAAAAAATGTGAATGTCCTAAAAAAAAATTCAATTTGTTTTGTCATTGGTTTCCGAAAGTAAAACTATTTTTTTTTATTTAGATTCATTACAAATAGTGAAGTATTTCAATCCTCTATTTTAAGTCGTTTTGATGATTATGACTCACAGGAATTGAAAACCAAGAAACAGTGCCTCCGAAAATGTCAACATTATATAAGACCAGCGAAAAAGGCTGTTGTAAACAGAAATGTCAGACTTCTAAAAAGTGTGACCATTTCTATGTGCTTAATACTTGGCTGAGCCTCCTCTTGCATGGGCCAGGGTGAAAAAAAGGACTGCACTGTTTCTCAGTGGTCCAACATCATCTTGTCAGATGAAAAGAACAGATTATTAAGGAAAAGGAGAAATACAAGGCTCAACAAGGCAGATGACCTGAAGACAGCTATCAAAGCCATCTGGGCTTCCATTCCACCTATGCAGCACCACCGCCTGATCGCCTCTATACCACAGCACATTGATGTAGTAATTCATGTAAGACCCTTGTAGCCCACATGTAGGGTTCGTGTGAGTGTAGCGGGTCTTGATGCACCCACTCAAGCCTCAGTCCACTCCGCCCAAATTCTTGGATGCATTTCTCTTGACAATCCTCTCAAGGCTGGAATTCTCCCTGTTGTTTGTGCATCTTTTCCTACCACACTTCTTCCTTCCACTCAATTTTCTGTTAATGTATGCTTGGACACAGAACTCTGTGACCAGCCAGCCTCTTTAGCAATAAGCCATTGTGACTTACACTGCTTGTGGAGGGTTTTGGTAACTTCACTTTCCAAAATCAGTGACAATGAATATTAAACTTTTTCACAATATTAGCCATATTTTTTTTAGATCTAAGTGACCGAGAGTCTAAATGTCTAAAATAAAGGGATAAGAAGTCCTCTTTGTATTTTGCCACCAGCCAAAAACAGAAAAGGGGTATAGCATCACTTTTGCATGCCGCTGTACATATTCTTAATGACCGAGAAAGATAATAACACAAAATTTAAAAAGAATTGTCACCTTGTTTCGCAAAGAAAAAAAAAAAAAAAAAAAAAAAAAAAAAACATACCCCCACCAAGCAATTTCTGATTCCAGTATAGCTTCCTTTTCTGGGTGCATAATTGGAGTTATAATCAGAGAAACCACGCTTCTAATTTTCAGGCCAGCAGCTGTATCTGGACTACATCAGCAACTCTAATAATAATAAATAAAAAAGACTGTAAAGAAGGGGTAAAAGTAGGAAAATGCCATTAGGGGGTCTTTGAAAAAAATATGCAGGAGCAACTGCGCTGTGTCATTATAGAACTATGGGGAAAACAGTCACGCAGCATTGGCAGTAAATTAACAGATGGAGCCTGTGTAGCGCTCATCATCATCATCAGCACCATCAGCACCGTTTCTCCACCGCTGTCACATCCTGGAGCAACCATTCGTTACAGGCAGGGGAAAACAGGGCGACAATGCCCCTTTTTTTTCCCCTCCACCCGATGCTCGTATCTCCGGGCGCTGCAGCAGCATCATGATGCTGCCACATATATACCTGCAGGTCTGGTGCTTGTTTATCCAACGCGGAGCACACAGGCGCAGGAACACACTGTTACATACACGCACCTCGCAGCCACCTTCGCGGCCTTGGACGCCACGATCCCTCCTCGATGAAAACTCACCAGATGCAGGGACAAGGGGAGCATCAGGAGAAATATCCACAGATAAAGGTGGCAGGAGTTGTTGAATTTGTTCTGGTCCGGGTCGTGGTACCAGCCGCCGGTCAGAGATGCCCACACTCCCTGGCGCAGGGTCTGCACAACGTGGGAGCCCATGTCTCCTCTCCTCCCCGCTCAGCTCTGGACGGAGGATGATGGGGGTGATGATGCTGCAAGGCTACAATGAAATGTTCTCCTCTAACGTGCGCTGCTGTCACTGCGCCTCCATGTTGGAGCGACGCAGCAGTGCTCCGGAGCCGTCTCTCTCATCCTCGGCCTCTCTTGACGGGGTCCTCTTGCTTGTCTCTTCCCATCCCAGCCCGTGTTCGTGCGCTGCTGCTTCCGCCGATCTCATCTTGACCTGTTCGGCTGTCCCCTTCCTCCCTCTCCTCCGCTCCTACAGATGCGTAGCACTTACAGCCCCCTCCCTTCTTACCACTCCTCCTCCCCCTCTGCCTTTTCTATTATGAGTCCCACCTTCACTGCTCAGGATGCGATCTTGTATGGCAGGACGTTGTAGCATAGAATCAAACCCCATTACTATCCATCATGTTACATCCTCCCTGTCCAGGGTGTGACCCATCTCTCGCATCTCACTGGAGACAGGCCCCAGTCTCTGCTGTAACTAATCTGGATTTATACTAAACGAAGATATCAAAAAGGTTATTTAACATGAGGAAAGCTATTAACTGTATATGACATTTTAACAAAACCTCACTTCAAAACTCCTGAATTATCTCTTTAACTTCTGTCTCTTTTTTTTGCCGCAAAATACTTTGTAAACCTTACTGATGCAACTGATTAATATAGGCATTTCGCTTGTTAACGTTAAGACTAGAATTAGTAATTACTCCAAAATCACATTAATGAAAGGGTCCCTCTTTTTATCATACTATAGAGCAAATAAATCACATCAGCAACTAATTAAATTAATTCAAGAAAGATTTTGTGACCACAACGGCCCTTTCTGCATCAGTAAAAACTGGCACAGAAAGCTGTGCTACATGATGTGGTTGTTCTATATTTCAAAAAGACAACACATAGCTTCCTATCCAAGAAAACCCAGCAGATTGCATCAAGTCTTGATAAGCAGCATTCACTCCTCCTGAATGAGTGTAGAGCCGTAGTACATTGTCCATGGCTTTGCAGCAATCCCTCATACTGAGCAGGCACTGCATAGGTACAGTAAGTTTATCTCAAATATACCGTAGACACTGTCATTGAGATCGTGGAGGGCTTCAATAAATACGCAGACTGACTATTGACTGCTTTAAAGTAAAAATTTAAAAAGTAGTTTTAAAAGGTGACTTTGCAGTCAAAACGTCACACCCCTTTTCTGCAACTACGGCAAGTTGCAAAAAAGTAGCTTCAAATATTTTCAGTGTAAGAAAATACAGTTTTCTGTGAGAAAAGAGAAAATAGGAGATAAAAAAAAGTTGCAATTAAATTTTCAACACCTATATTGCAAACACGGCACCACACATTGCTTGTGACGCCATCTTTATATTTTTAGATACTTTATCAAATTGAATATAGATGAATAAAGAAGCTCTATTTCTTGTTGCAAACTTAAGTTTAGGTGGAAAGATGTGAATATAATTTTTATGGAATTTGCACAACTCAAAGGGGGGGGGGGGGGGGTTAATGTCTGAAGATGAGTTCAAGAGCTTGCTTTGTCATTATGTGCTAAAAGGGCTTGCCACATTCTCACACTCAAGCGGTTTTATGAGGGAATATCAGGCGTTCAATCAAGCCACACCGTGCATACCATTCCAAGCAAGCATGCTTTGATATGTATGGCTTCCTATACAGTAGTTGAGATTATAGCCCTGTAATATATTGTATAATACTACATGTAATGTGTATGTAATTCACATGGACAGTAGTTTCCCAGCCATGGCTGTATGTCATTATTGTCAGTGGTGCATGCGTCTGCGTACGTGGTGGTGGTGGGTGGGGGGTTGGTTTCGGGCTTTTATAGTTCACTATTGCAATAATTTCCATGAAAGCGCGCTCTCCACAGACATTCCTCCGGTGGCTCCTCCTTCCTTCCATTCCGAGTGCTGCGCTTGTCACGTGTCACGCAGCCCACCAATCAGCGTGCAGCAGAGCTGGCCCGGAGCGCAGCAGGCAGCGGCAGCGTCCTCAGACTCCAGGGCAGCCAGCCACAACTCCACCGACTCCGCCGAGCGACCGCAGCGGCGGCGGTGGGAGGGATTGTTTTGGTTAAAGTTTAGGGCTTGTTGCTTCACGTTTCAGACCTGCGTTCTGATAAGTTTTTTTTTGTTAAATATGTGTTGTGCCCTTTTTCGTTTGCTGCCCGGCTTTCCCCACCTACTCGGAGGAGAGACTCTGGGTGAAGCGGTCTATAAAGCGGAGCAACTTTTCCCCGGCCAGCCAACGGGGCTGACCTATGCTAAGCTAACCCGCTAGCCAAGAAGTCTGGAATGCAGTCGGGGAGTTTGTGTTTACAGTCCACAAACCAGCAGGCAGACTTCACATTTAGCGACTCCACTGCTACGAGCTGCCTGCCTGCCTGCGCGTCTGAACGGGACTCCAGCCCCGGGCAGGGTCTGCTTTTTCTATCGGGTCGGACGGCGCAGGTGCACCTCCTGCGGCACCTGCGGGGACTCGGTAACTTCGCTCCGTCGGTACACGGCTAACTTCGCTCCGTTCCCCGGGACATCGGGATATCAGTCGGCCGCTTCTAGGAACCACTTTAGCGGGTAATGGTTAACTTTGAGTCGCTCCTAATGGTCAGCCCGTGAAGCGGCGGGGTTCGCTGAGCCGTGTTTCGGCTAATCTTAGCGAGCAGCCTCGCTAGGTTGCTCGTTGACCCTCATACTTTTACCGGAGTGGCGACGTGGAGACTCGCTGGTAGACGCGCTCTCTCCCCCCTCCAGCAGGACTTTGGACACGGTCTGACGGCGCTGGGTGCTGCGGGGAGGCTTCCCCTCTTTTCTCTACGCTAATGTGACAGTATGAGTGTTTTAAAAAGTTACATTTTACCCCTTTAAAGTTTTTTTTTTTTTAGCTCTAGAAGCTCTGCACCCTATGGTGCCGCTACGGCCACCGAGAAATGGATGTTTCGCAGGCCGCTTTCCCAAGCGGTGAAGGGCGGCCGGGAGGCGGAGGGACCGGGGAACATGCCTGGACAGAGTGCCCGGCCGTCCGGTCGTGGGCTCACTCTGCCCCGCTGTGTCCCACTCGGTCCCTGTGGACCGCCGCGTACGACTACGAGGCGAGCGGCGAGGACGAGCTCAGCCTCCGGAGGGGGGACGTGGTGGAGGTCCTGTCCAAGGACGCCGCCATCTCCGGGGACGAGGGGTGGTGGACGGGCAAGCTGAACCACCGCGTCGGGATCTTCCCTTCCAACTATGTCACGTACCAGCCCGCCATCTACCGCCTCCCCGCGGCCAGCGGGTCGGCGGGGGCGTCGGAGCGAGTCCCCAGCTCGCCCACGCGGATCCCCTTCAGCGAGCTGGTGCTGGAGGAGATCATCGGCGTGGGCGGCTTTGGCAAAGTCTACCGGGGGACGTGGAAAGACCAGGAGGTGGCGGTGAAGGCGGCCCGGCAAGACCCGGACGAGGACATCACGGCCACCGCTGCCAGCGTGCAGCAGGAGGCCAAGCTGTTCTCCATGCTGCAGCATCCCAACATCATCAAGCTGGAGGGGGTGTGCCTGGAGGAGCCCAACCTGTGCCTGGTGATGGAGTACGCCCGAGGCGGGACGCTGAACCGGGCGCTGACCGGACGGCGCATCCCTCCGCACATCCTGGTCAACTGGGCCGTGCAGATCGCACGCGGGATGCACTATCTGCACGAGGAGGCCGTGGTGCCCATCATCCACCGCGACCTGAAGTCCAGTAACAGTGAGTAGAGAGTGGGAGTGTGTGTGTGTGCTGCAGACAGAAGACCCACGCGTGGTCGTTTCTTCTTCTTGTGTGCTGCTGTGTGTGTTTATAGTGACCTGCAGAAGTATTCCAGCCCAATGGATGGTTCCACCTTTGACAAGTTTCAGCATAAACCTGCTTTGCACGATAGGATTTTATTTATAAGAGCAGAACAGCGTAGAGCACGGGTGTCAAACTCATTTTGGTTGAGGGGCCGCATACAGCTTAATCTGATCTCAAGAGGGCCACACGAGTAAACTCATAATAAAAGTGGACTTGTTGTTGATTTTTATATAAAATGAATTTCACTTTTACACAATATATTATGAATAACCTCAGCATTTTTAATAAAGGTATGTGCAATTTCAACAATACTTTTACTCAGTTAAACAATTACTTGTGCATTAAGCATAAGAACTGATCACAGTGATTGTACAATGTTGAAAAACATTTATTCAAATTTTTTGGAACTTAAAAACACTGTCCTGCATGGCAAAATACATCAAACAGATAAAAATTAAGAAATGATTTAATTTTTTCCACACCTGAAGCTTAATCTGCTAATTAAAACACAGCGCCCCTCGTGGACAATATAGGAACTGCATATTTTCAATTAAACGAAGTACATGTTTTTTTCAATAATTGTTTTATCATTCTCTTCCTTTTATCTCCTCTTTCTTTCATATTTTCTTTTTTCTTCTTGTTCTTTCTTTGCTCTCCTACTTTCCCATCGTAGTGTCCATATCATTTGAGATATCCCCCGCATGAATCATAATAAAACTATTCACAGTCATAAATCAAGCGGAGCACTATGGCAAAAGCAGTACGGCTCCACTTGTGAAAGTCAAATCTGATGAGCTCTTTTTGGCATTAAGACAACAATTCTTTTTTTATTTTTTTTTTGTTATAATGATAATGCATTTAGCCACCGTGCCGGACTAAATTGTTCGGCGGGCCGTATGTTTGACACCCCTGGCGTAGAGCCTGACTGTGAAGTGGGAGGAAAAGAATGCTCAGATTTCTAATTTAAAACATGAAGCATCCTTTCACAGCAATCCATTCATCCCCACTTACTCCAAGCCCTCAGAATAAAACCCAGAACAATCAATTGTTTTCACAAGTCGCCTAATCAATAACACCTCCGATCAGTTCTTGCCTTCATTGTGTAACCATGCATGCATTACACTTCTTTCTGTTTTTACTCTGTTTCCATTTATTTTGATATGGATTGCTATTTTTGGGGTTTGAGCTTTTGCTTTTGAAGCACCGTTCTCTTTGGTGCAAAGTACAGTGAGGCTGGTACAACAGCCTGCAGCACACCGTTTAATGCCTGAAAAAGTTGGTTACGGTTAGACCAAAACTGTAAAAGATCAAAATGAGCGCACTATTTTTCAGACTGTAAGGCACACTTAAAACCCTTCAATGTTCTCAAAAATTGATGGTGGGTGCACCTTATATATGATTACCGTTGTGCTTCCTGATCGATTTTATGTGGTACAATGTGCTCAAAAATGTGTCAATGTGTACGTACGACGTTAGCAACAAAGCCGCTCCGCTCAGTGGATATATTTGGAGCATAAAGGTCCATTCTTACCCTACGTTTGGCCTACACGTCCGTATATCTGTCCGTACGTTCTATCCATTGACTCCTTCATACCTCCGTTCGTTGGGGTGCGCAATAACCAATATCTCCTCTAGGTGGCAGTGCTGGGAGCCAATAATTCGTCATTGATCAAACACGGCGACGGTCCAAGACGTGATTTTGTTGTATTTGCTCCGTAACTAAACTTTTTGTTTGTCCCTGTGCCCCGGACACCACACATCATATATGTGTGGGTAGTTGCAGACAAGCTCCGCAAGTCGTTCCTCGAATCCCGCCATTGTTTAAAGCCCAGACTAATAACCTTCTTCGTGATTTTGTTGACATTTTGTACTACAAACTCAATAGCGCCCCCACCTTTTCCGGTAGTATTGCTCCGTATTGATCCGTTTCGTCCGTAATCGTAAGCTCCCAATTTTCGTGTCAAAATACGGACGAAATCGACGGTTAGAACATATGAAACACTCCACATGTATCTGTATCCATCTTTTACGTGAGGTATGAATGGGCCTTAACGGTACACTGTGTCACTACCTGATCGGACCCCTGAGCTGTCTACAGGACTGCCTGACTGTAATGTCTAAACTAGAAGTGCATTTATGTGAGGCAGCCTGCGCCCAGAGTACACGCTAGCAACAATAAACCTAGTAAGTTAATTCAATATATAAAAGTTACGTTTATTTTGGCCTTATGTTAGAAACAGGGCAGTGTAGTCCAGCTACTCTGTCCTCCCAGCAGAGACAGATAGTCTCCCTATCAGGAGAGAGCTGTGTATGCGGAGGGGCTGAAATTACACACTTAGGAAGAATATTTAATGCGCCTTTATATTTGGACAAAGACACACATAGACGTGTTAATTCACAGTGCGCCTTATGGTCCGAAAAATACGGTAATGGGCAGGCATTAATGCAACTGTTTTGTTTAGGCTTCAAACAGTTGCATTAATGCCTGCCCATACATTTTTTTGAGGTGGCCGTTCATACTACTATTAAATTTGACCGCCATCAGACTTCTGTCTGAACTGTTCAAGACCGCAAAACAACCCGCATGTGCGGACAAAAGTAGGAGATGTCACACAGCAACATACTGTTTATAGAAGAAATAGTGAATGTAAATTGTTTCTAGAAGGTATGGGGTTCCATTTGTGCCAAAAATAAGTTAATGTGTCTATGTAAGGTGTGTAATCTAACGTGCTTATGTATGTACAACCTGTCATTCCCCTCTGCCGTCTCCCTATGCTGTTACAGCCTGTCATCCTCTCCGTTTTCTGGCCATGTTGTCATGTGACATCGTCATGCACTGCTTTTACACTGTTGGGTGCTTTTGTCTACTGCCACCTGGCTGTGCGGTCACCTGATGTCATCTGGTTCCATTTGTCACTGTCTGCTTTCGCTCCTCATACAGAATGGTTGGCTGTCTCATCTTTAATTTATAATCTATAATGTCACAACAGTAACAGCGTCCTTTAAATCTGACTGTTGACTCCAATTAGCTCAGGCATATGCCTTGGATCCTCACTTACTGGTCACTGTGGTCATGTTAAAACTATGTACACACTACTTCTGGTTCACTGGAAGTATTTCAAAATAAGAGTCCTTGACACAAACGCCTCCTTTTGCAGCAAGGTTGAGCTTCAATGCCATTAAAATGTGCACCAGCAAACATGTATTTTTTGAATTTCTCATCTGCTGATATTAACAATCCCAATCGGGGATGTCACCTAATCATACAGTGGAATGAAAAGATTATAATTTCAAGCACGCACATTTTGAAATACCGTCGGTGAACCACATGTCACGTGACAACACGGCCAGGTAACGGGGAGAACGACAGCAAAATGAAATGACATGACAACAGGAGACGATGACAGGTTCATCAACATAACATGAGGACAAAGTGAACAACTCATGATATGCACGTGATATCTCACATAGACACAATCATATAGACACAACATATGCATCTCACATATACACTTAAACCCACTACATGTACAGCTTCCATTACATAAGCATGTTAAATACACACCTTACATTGACGTATGAACACATCACAAGACACGTGAACTTATTTTTGGCCCAAATGGAACCCCGTACTGTTGAGTAACGGCAATATTACGACCACATCATAGCAAAATGAAGTAAAGTAAGAGGAAAGCAGTACAGCTATTAACAGCGGTCTTTTATGGATAGCTAACGGGTACTGCTGTGTGAGGATGTGTAGTGAGAGCAGAGAGAGCGACGGATAAGATGCGACATGACCGTTCAGACTGCGGACGCTTTAAAAATATCCCATACCAATCCGAATTAGTGCCACATGTGGAAGTGGCACAAATCGGATTTTTAGGGGGGTGAAAAGACCGGAATTGGGCCGTTGACATTACCGTGAAAAAGAGTGGATTTGGGTCGTGGGTCCACAGCTTAGCATGAAAACTACTAGTGATAAGTGTCACAAAACCTGGCCTTCAATGGAAGAATGATGAGGCGGAAGCTGTTGTCCAGTTCGCTCCGTACGTGACACAGGAAACGCGTGGAAGAAGACGCTCTGGTCAGGTTAAGCCAACATTGAACTTTTTGGCCTGCGTGCAATCTGTGCTGGCAGGATAACAATAACAAGTGTCACTATAAACATGCCCTCTCCGCTTGGCCATACACGGTGGTGGCACCGCTGTGCTGTGGGGACGTTTCCCTTCAGAAGGAGCAGACGCGAAGGATGGGGAGAAATCTCAGTTTCTAAATGCCTAAAGCCAGTGGAGACCTGCCAGAAGATTTGCAGCTGCAAAGTACCGACCCAGAGGCTTGAATAGATACGCACACCACACTTTTTAGACGTTTTATTTGTTAGAAATATTCAGGCTTTCTTCCCTTCTTTCCGCTTCATTTCAGGCACATTTCAGCGGAACAGGCCGTCAAAATTACAGTGAAATTAGTCCGTCGCTAGGCTAACAGCACGACACGGCTGTTTGAGAGCAACGTAGAAAGGTCAGTAAAGCTCTTGACCGTGCACCGGCGCAGTTATAAACCTACCGGACAACACAAGCTAACGCTAGCTGTTATTAGTTTGACCGAGACGCACTATGCAACGGTGCGCCCGCTGCGTGAAAACGTACTGAAGGAGAAAAACCGCACAGCACCAGAAAGAAAACAAATCCCGCTGAGGACCCTGGATTGTAACATCAGTGGGTGCAAAGGTTTCAGGGGTCCAAGTACTCTTGCAAGGCATTGTAATTGATGAAACCGGGCAGTGGGAAATGTTTAAAAACATCTCAAGCTCTCTGCTCATTAGTACAGAATTCCCAGCCACTGCTATACCAGCGGTAATTGAAGGTGCTGCAGCCCCATAATCCACATGTTTCCCCACAGTACTTGCACCGTCCAGGGCCTTTTTTCCTTTGCATGGGTTCAAAATGCAATGAAGTGGTGGTGGTTTGGGGGGGGGGGGGAGCCATCGAGAGGATGTGAAATAAGGTGAAGAGTTTGCCCAGCTGGGCCACTTTCCTTGCTCTCTAGACCCCTTATGCTTTAAAACACACAGATAAACTTTCCCAGCCCCCTCTCCACCTCAGGCCGAAAGGTTGTTAAAGTAAAGTCCGTGATTTACCAAGCACATGTGCTCCACAGCCACAGACAGTAAAAGATGCAGAAGGAATGTGCTTAATAACAGAATAACTATTTAAGGGAGCTAAGCCGGTGATTAAGCGAGGAGGAACAGGCTGGATACTGTGCGACTTTCCCTACCACAACAGGCTCATGTAGCTGATTTTGGTTCACAGAGCAGCAGGCCTACTGTTCCAGTTCTGGTAATTGACAAGAGGCCAGCAAACTTTAGTTTCCCAGGACTGAATAATGAATGGAAAGGACTGGAAGTGAAAAAAAGGGGGTTTGAGTCGCATACCCAGAGAACACAGGCCACAGGCTTCAGCTCAGGTGTGTTTATGGGTGTAATGTGACTCCAAACGCCATTTCTCTCTCCTTTTGTGGTCGGAGAATCCCATCAGCCTGGGGCCATGTGGGGAGCAGCTCCGGCGGACCCATGTCTGTTTATCTCCAGCTGTGAAAGTCGCTGTGTGAATGTCGGGACAAAACCTGTGAAATGCACACATACCAGACTATCCCAGCGCTCTGGGTTAAGACTTTCTAGCAGGATTTGAAAGAGATCGTGTTGCACTAATGTGGAGGATCCTGTGACTAACGAGGTTGTTTGTGCGGTCTGCTACATAGTGCAAGTATGACAACAAAAAAAAAATCTTCCCACTAATGCTTCTCTACACTAGAAAATTGTAGATGTATTAGAAGTCCATGACATGCAGTAAATTAAGAGAAATACAGTTTAATTGTAGGAATAAAACTGATTGTTAATGTATAATATCACAAGGCTATATCGATGCACAGATTGGAAATTATGTGGCCAATTTAAAAACAAATTGAGCTCTGACAAATATTTGCTTTGTATGTTGTTTGTATTAAATAAGTTTAAAAAAAAAATCTAAACAGCCAAAAAATTAGAAAACTGTCTCCCCCTGCGTTACTGAAAATGTACAAATATGATAAAATCTTCTATGTTATGGAAAAAAGTTAAATAAATAAAATCATCTCCATCCAGTTCCAGTACTATGTTCCAGGTAAGCTCTGACCAGTTTAATATATGGGAGGAAAAAGCTCTGATTTGTTGGTATGTGTTAGATTGTTAAATAATTAATTTGGTTATTTTCTCGAACAGGAGCCTTATAAAAGGCAACAAATCCTGTGTGGGAGAGACAGATGAGTCGGTGTTGCACAGCTCTGCAGCCAAAATTTCTCTTGCATCAGCAAGGTGATAATTGAGCTGACAATTTTAATTGTCTTTTAGCATCTTATCTGTATGATTAGAGAGAGTTTTAGTATTTCTAAGCATAGTTCCCTGCTGAGCCAGTAGATCTGGACTTTAACATTGAGATTTCAAGAAGGTTGCCAAAGCCAACATGTTTTATAGAAAACAGCAGGATTCTCACCTGCGCGGAAAGTTGTCAAAGTTACGCTAAAATGAGACCGTTACACTCGTTTTTAATGAGCGTAACGACACAGATGTTTAAAAGCGACATAGAAAAGTCAGTAAAGCTCTTGAACGTGCATCAGTGCAGCTATAAACCTACTGAACAATTTGTGCAGCGGCCCTCATTTTCTGCACCGCACACCTAGGAAATCTTCTGACTACACAGAATGTCCTGTGCGGAGAAAAATGGCGGACGAGGAAGAGCTTCTACTAAAAGATCACCACGACCAACAGATTGTAAACAATTCTTAAAAAAAAATAGATCACTGTCACTCACGGAAGACACATGCAGGCATTAAAAATGTTGTAAACCACTGCGTCTCTACTGCTGCATGTGTACGCTAGCCGTAGGCGCCCAATGCTGCCCCCTAGAGTCTTGGAGAATATTGGCTACAGCTGGAAAAAGCCGAACGGAGTATAAATGCTGGAAAAGTTGAGTCGGCTTTGTTCAGCGCATCTCGTGTCCGCGTGGAACATACGCACGTCCAGCATAAGCCAAGCTTTAGTGTCTCTAGTATTCAGCGTTGCCTTGACCAAAGGCCTTACATGTCGAAATCCAGAAATTGTATCAGTTTAGATTAAGATTTGTTCTTTAAACATGAACCAGAGGGTGCAAAAGGATTTAGCTGTTGTGTGGACTCGCTGCAGCTAATCGGATGTGTGCTTGACACACACACATAAACACACTCTTCCCCAAACGGGTGCGAGTGCTGCAAATACAAGACACCGTGTTTGTCCTGCCACCTCCCTGCGAACAAACCGAAGCTCCAACAGAGAGAGCTGCATATAGAAATCACTGAAAATCTTTCCCTACAGGCTTCATGCCAGACCCTGGGAGGAGAAAACAAGCATAAATGTTTTCACCTGAAGCGTTTAGCATTCAGTTGTCCCCACACAGTTTGACATAGACTGTCAACGTGGAGTCCTGCACGTAGAAGCTAGGTTTGAGGGTCAGAAGCCTGGAGATGTGTAGTCCAGATTGAGCTGTGCCTAAATGAGAGCTGCGTGTGTGTGTTTGGTCAGGAGCAGGACAGTTGGTTCACAAAAGCCTCTTTCTGACACTCAAAGGGCTCCCTGCAGTGTGTTGAGTTGTTTTCCCAGTAAAAAAACACAAACAAAACCCAGAACGACGGCGCTCAGAGAGGTTGTTGCATCTGCTGCTGTGGGCCTGTCTGTTTGTTTTGGCTTTAAATAACTAAAAGGATAATAGAAAAGAGATTAATCTCCACGGGGGGGTCGACTGAGTCTAATCACTGCAATAAGGGTTCAACAGTTGCTCCAGTCGTGCCGCTCTGTCTGCTTTCTGCTGACATTATAAACGTGGATCTAGACCAGGGTTTTGAAGGCTACAGTAAACGAACAAAGCTTAAAAAAAAAAAAGAAACTTCGCTCTTCCTCCTCCTCCTCGGTCGCGCACACGCTCCACGCAGCCGAACGCGCTCGCATTTGATCAGTGCCTGGACTGTAAAGTAATATGTTGGAAGTCAGCGAGATTTGTCCCAATCTCTTTTGTGTTTTTCAACCTAATCTGTAAAATCCCGGCCCGCGGGGAGGAATGTTGCTAATGAGGGATAAAAGCTTAACATACGTTTACACAATGGACCGGTCAAGCAGCGGTTGCTAGGCTACTTTGGCCAGAAGAATGGCTCGGACTCGGAGGGTCTCAAAGCCCTCGTTCTGTTTTGTCCCGTTCATATTTAATCTCCCAGAGAGGAGCGCCACTCTTTTATTGCCCCCAAACTGAGGGGGTTTCCCCTCTTGCTTGTGTTGCTCTCCTTGCTCTGTTCGGCCCGGCTTAATATTTCTCCTGTCTAGCGAGGGCAAAGATGCTTCTGGTTTTTTTTTTTTTTTCAGAGCTTATTAACACCGCTCTGCTAATGTTGACTAAAACTTGTAACTGTGGCTCATCTGAAAACATTTTTACTCCATTAATGGAGTTTACGGCTCAATGCGATGCTATTGGTAAGATATGCCCCTTAAATGCTGTAATGCACATTTTGAAATCTCTTGAATGCACGCAGGTGGCGAGATGATGCTGATTTGCAGAATCTGCAGATAGATGTTCAAGGATGTGTTGTTTTTAGTCTCTTTTTTTTTTTTTTTTTACTTTGACTTAATGGTCTATGCTAAATCCTTTTTATCCACTCCACAGCTTTTATTGTGGGTTTCTTTGATTTGGGGTGTGCAGACTGGACAAAGCAGCATGTGGGGCAAACGGCAGAGTGAAACTGGTTCTGAGCCAGCACACACAGCCCATATTAACGCCGCAGTCTTGCATCTTGGTTTGAGTGGCAGTATGCCGGGAATGCGGGCTTGAATGCCACTGAAAACTGCTGGCGGTTCCGCTTGGAGGCGCGTGCAACCGCACACACCCGTCAATCCCAAAGCCATTGTTGGGCTTTAATGGCGTTCGTTTCCGGTACCGCTCTTCCTCTCCCCGCCTTCTCTCTGAGCGCGCCGACCTGTCCGCAGAACCGTGAACACCACCACAAACGCCTCAGGCTCGCGAACCACTTCCATTGTTTTTGTTGACGTGGCTGGTGTAGAAAAGTCTGTGAGCCGCCACTGACAGGCCCTGTCTTGGGTCTGGAGGCTAAAGTCACCAGAAGTGCACTCAGTTGTTTTTTGTTTTTTTTGGATGAAAAGTAGGGCTGAACGATTTTGGAAAAAAATCTAATTGCAATTTTTTATCTTAATATTGCGATTTAATGCTGTTCTCAGAATATTATTCAAGAGAACAGCTTTTAATTGATTGGGACATCAATCCTTGTTGAACATAAAGTGCAACCAACAAGCAAGTCTATGTATTAAACTGATTGACCAGTACTTAATGCTATGTATGATTTATATAAACTCTAAAACAAGTACATTTAGATTATCTCACTGCTGCAACCCTTCTCCCTTCCATGTGAAGGCAAACCCACTTGAAACATTTTACCGACACCTAAAGGACGCGTCTGATTCCCTAGTTGTTAGATAGCCAAAAATTGCAGACATCTGCGATTTGGAAATTGCGTTTTTAAAATCGCGATTATATTGAAAATGCGATTAATTGTTCAGCCCTAATGAAAAGCATACATTTAGGTCAAATTAAATATAGTAATGAGAAAAAAAAACGTTTCCAACCTGTCACTCTTTTTAGTACTAAGTTCAATTGTCTCATGAGTTTATTTGTAAAAAGTCATTCTGACTGGGGGCAGGTAAAAATATTAGTTACTGGATATCTGTCTGAAAAATTGTCAGATTTTATGTCTTTGTATGGTTTTGCCCTTTTTCCTGTAAAAAAAATGCAGAAGTTTCTGTCAAAATAAACTCTACTTAAACTCTGCTTTCTGACTTTGCTCCTGTAGTTT